>NW_027194436.1:0-46685 GCF_032444005.1 Ranitomeya imitator
CTTTTACCAATGCATAAAATGCATGAGAAGTCATTTCGAATGACTGGTCTCAGTGTTGGTGAGAACGATGACTGGTTAAAATTTTTGGTGGTTTCTTGTTCAGTCCATAGGCCTACATCATGTGGCAAACCGGTGAGCATGTGGCTCTATTAGTATAGGAGATACCTGAAACAAATCACACCTTTCATCATAGTGCTTTTACCAATGCATAAAATGCATGGAGAGTCATTTCGAATGACTGGTCCTCAGTGTTGTGAGAACGATGACTGGTTAAAATTTTGGTGGTTTCTGTTCAGTCCATAGGCCTACATCATGTGGCAAACCGGTGAGCATGTGGCTCTATTAGTATAGGAGATACCTGAAAACATATCACACTTTTCATCATAGTGCTTTTACCAATGCATAAAATGCATGGAGAAGTCATTTCGAATGACTGGTCCTCAGTGTTGTGAGAACGATGACTGGTTAAAATTTTTGGTGGTTTCTTGTTCAGTCCATAGGCCTACATCATGTGGCAAACCGGTGAGCATGTGGCTCTATTAGTATAGGAGATACCTGAAAACATATCACACTTTTCATCATAGTGCTTTTACCAATGCATAAAATGCATGGAGAAGTCATTTCGAATGACTGGTCCTCAGTGTTGTGAGAACGATGACTGGTTAAAATTTTTGGTGGTTTCTTGTTCAGTCCATAGGCCTACATCATGTGGCAAACCGGTGAGCATGTGGCTCTATTAGTATAGGAGATACCTGAAAACATATCACACTTTTCATCATAGTGCTTTTACCAATGCATAAAATGCATGGAGAAGTCATTTCGAATGACTGGTCCTCAGTGTTGTGAGAACGATGACTGGTTAAAATTTTTGGTGGTTTCTGGTTCAGTCCATAGGCCTACATCATGTGGCAAACCGGTGAGCATGTGGCTCTATTAGTATAGGAGATACCTGAAAACATATCACACTTTTCATCATAGTGCTTTTACCAATGCATAAAATGCATGGAGAAGTCATTTCGAATGACTGGTCCTCAGTGTTGTGAGAACGATGACTGGTTAAAATTTTTGGTGGTTTCTTGTTCAGTCCATAGGCCTACATCATGTGGCAAACCGGTGAGCATGTGGCTCTATTAGTATAGGAGATACCTGAAAACATATCACACTTTTCATCATAGTGCTTTTACCAATGCATAAAAATGCATGGAGAAGTCATTTCGAATGACTGGTCCTCAGTGTTGTGAGAACGATGACTGGTTAAAATTTTTGGTGGTTTCTTGTTCAGTCCATAGGCCTACATCATGTGGCAAACCGGTGAGCATGTGGCTCTATTAGTATAGGAGATACCTGAAAACATATCACACTTTTCATCATAGTGCTTTTACCAATGCATAAAATGCATGGAGAAGTCATTTCGAATGACTGGTCCTCAGTGTTGTGAGAACGATGACTGGTTAAAATTTTTGGTGGTTTCTTGTTCAGTCCATAGGCCTACATCATGTGGCAAACCGGTGAGCATGTGGCTCTATTAGTATAGGAGATACCTGAAAACATATCACACTTTTCATCATAGTGCTTTTACCAATGCATAAAATGCATGGAGAAGTCATTTCGAATGACTGGTCCTCAGTGTTGTGAGAACGATGACTGGTTAAAATTTTTGGTGGTTTCTTGTTCAGTCCATAGGCCTACATCATGTGGCAAACCGGTGAGCATGTGGCTCTATTAGTATAGGAGATACCTGAAAACATATCGCACTTTTCATCATAGTGCTTTTACCAATGCATAAAATGCATGGAGAAGTCATTTCGAATGACTGGTCCTCAGTGTTGTGAGAACGATGACTGGTTAAAATTTTTGGTGGTTTCTTGTTCAGTCCATAGGCCTACATCATGTGGCAAACCGGTGAGCATGTGGCTCTATTAGTATAGGAGATACCTGAAAACATATCACACTTTTCATCATAGTGCTTTTACCAATGCATAAAATGCATGGAGAAGTCATTTCGAATGACTGGTCCTCAGTGTTGTGAGAACGATGACTGGTTAAAATTTTTGGTGGTTTCTTGTTCAGTCCATAGGCCTACATCATGTGGCAAACCGGTGAGCATGTGGCTCTATTAGTATAGGAGATACCTGAAAACATATCACACTTTTCATCATAGTGCTTTTACCAATGCATAAAATGCATGGAGAAGTCATTTCGAATGACTGGTCCTCAGTGTTGTGAGAACGATGACTGGTTAAAATTTTTGGTGGTTTCTTGTTCAGTCCATAGGCCTACATCATGTGGCAAACCGGTGAGCATGTGGCTCTATTAGTATAGGAGATACCTGAAAACATATCACACTTTTCATCATAGTGCTTTTACCAATGCATAAAATGCATGGAGAAGTCATTTCGAATGACTGGTCCTCAGTGTTGTGAGAACGATGACTGGTTAAAATTTTTGGTGGTTTCTTGTTCAGTCCATAGGCCTACATCATGTGGCAAACCGGTGAGCATGTGGCTCTATTAGTATAGGAGATACCTGAAAACATATCACACTTTTCATCATAGTGCTTTTACCAATGCATAAAATGCATGGAGAAGTCATTTCGAATGACTGGTCCTCAGTGTTGTGAGAACGATGACTGGTTAAAATTTTTGGTGGTTTCTTGTTCAGTCCATAGGCCTACATCATGTGCAAACCGGTGAGCATGTGGCTCTATTAGTATAGGAGATACCTGAAAACATATCACACTTTTCATCATAGTGCTTTTACCAATGCATAAAATGCATGGAGAAGTCATTTCGAATGACTGGTCCTCAGTGTTGTGAGAACGATGACTGGTTAAAATTTTTGGTGGTTTCTTGTTCAGTCCATAGGCCTACATCATGTGGCAAACCGGTGAGCATGTGGCTCTATTAGTATAGGAGATACCTGAAAACATATCACACTTTTCATCATAGTGCTTTTACCAATGCATAAAATGCATGGAGAAGTCATTTCGAATGACTGGTCCTCAGTGTTGTGAGAACGATGACTGGTTAAAATTTTTGGTGGTTTCTTGTTCAGTCCATAGGCCTACATCATGTGGCAAACCGGTGAGCATGTGGCTCTATTAGTATAGGAGATACCTGAAAACATATCACACTTTTCATCATAGTGCTTTTACCAATGCATAAAATGCATGGAGAAGTCATTTCGAATGACTGGTCCTCAGTGTTGTGAGAACGATGACTGGTTAAAATTTTTGGTGGTTTCTTGTTCAGTCCATAGGCCTACATCATGTGGCAAACCGGTGAGCATGTGGCTCTATTAGTATAGGAGATACCTGAAAACATATCACACTTTTCATCATAGTGCTTTTACCAATGCATAAAATGCATGGAGAAGTCATTTCGAATGACTGGTCCTCAGTGTTGTGAGAACGATGACTGGTTAAAATTTTTGGTGGTTTCTTGTTCAGTCCATAGGCCTACATCATGTGGCAAACCGGTGAGCATGTGGCTCTATTAGTATAGGAGATACCTGAAAACATATCACACTTTTCATCATAGTGCTTTTACCAATGCATAAAATGCATGGAGAAGTCATTTCGAATGACTGGTCCTCAGTGTTGTGAGAACGATGACTGGTTAAAATTTTTGGTGGTTTCTTGTTCAGTCCATAGGCCTACATCATGTGGCAAACCGGTGAGCATGTGGCTCTATTAGTATAGGAGATACCTGAAAACATATCACACTTTTCATCATAGTGCTTTTACCAATGCATAAAATGCATGGAGAAGTCATTTCGAATGACTGGTCCTCAGTGTTGTGAGAACGATGACTGGTTAAAATTTTTGGTGGTTTCTTGTTCAGTCCATAGGCCTACATCATGTGGCAAACCGGTGAGCATGTGGCTCTATTAGTATAGGAGATACCTGAAAACATATCACACTTTTCATCATAGTGCTTTTACCAATGCATAAAATGCATGGAGAAGTCATTTTGAATGACTGGTCCTCAGTGTTGTGAGAACGATGACTGGTTAAAATTTTTGGTGGTTTCTTGTTCAGTCCATAGGCCTACATCATGTGGCAAACCGGTGAGCATGTGGCTCTATTAGTATAGGAGATACCTGAAAACATATCACACTTTTCATCATAGTGCTTTTACCAATGCATAAAATGCATGGAGAAGTCATTTCGAATGACTGGTCCTCAGTGTTGTGAGAACGATGACTGGTTAAAATTTTTGGTGGTTTCTTGTTCAGTCCATAGGCCTACATCATGTGGAAACCGGTGAGCATGTGGCTCTATTAGTATAGGAGATACCTGAAAACATATCACACTTTTCATCATAGTGCTTTTACCAATGCATAAAATGCATGGAGAAGTCATTTCGAATGACTGGTCCTCAGCGTTGTGAGAACGATGACTGGTTAAAATTTTTGGTGGTTTCTTGTTCAGTCCATAGGCCTACATCATGTGGCAAACCGGTGAGCATGTGGCTCTATTAGTATAGGAGATACCTGAAAACATATCACACTTTTCATCATAGTGCTTTTACCAATGCATAAAATGCATGGAGAAGTCATTTCGAATGACTGGTCCTCAGTGATGTGAGAACGATGACTGGTTAAAATTTTTGGTGGTTTCTTGTTCAGTCCATAGGCCTACATCATGTGGCAAACCGGTGAGCATGTGGCTCTATTAGTATAAGAGATACCTGAAAACATATCACACTTTTCATCATAGTGCTTTTACCAATGCATAAAATGCATGGAGAAGTCATTTCGAATGACTGGTCCTCAGTGTTGTGAGAACGATGACTGGTTAAAATTTTTGGTGGTTTCTTGTTCAGTCCATAGGCCTACATCATGTGGCAAACCGGTGAGCATGTGTCTCTATTAGTATAGGAGATACCTGAAAACATATCACACTTTTCATCATAGTGCTTTTACCAATGCATAAAATGCATGGAGAAGTCATTTCGAATGACTGGTCCTCAGTGTTGTGAGAACGATGACTGGTTAAAATTTTTGGTGGTTTCTTGTTCAGTCCATAGGCTTACATCATGTGGCAAACCGGTGAGCATGTGGCTCTATTAGTATAGGAGATACCTGAAAACATATCACACTTTCCATCATAGTGCTTTTACCAATGCATAAAATGCATGGAGAAGTCATTTCGAATGACTGGTCCTCAGTGTTGTGAGAACGATGACTGGTTAAAATTTTTGGTGGTTTCTTGTTCAGTACATAGGCCTACATCATGTGGCAAACCGGTGAGCATGTGGCTCTATTAGTATAGGAGATACCTGAAAACATATCACACTTTTCATCATAATGCTTTTACCAATGCATAAAATGCATGGAGAAGTCATTTCGAATGACTGGTCCTCAGTGTTGTGAGAACGATGACTGGTTAAAATTTTTGGTGGTTTCTTGTTCAGTCCATAGGCCTACATCATGTGGCAAACCGGTGAGCATGTGGCTCTATTAGTATAGGAGATACCTGAAAACATATCACACTTTTCATCATAGTGCTTTTACCAATGCATAAAATGCATGGAGAAGTCATTTCGAATGACTGGTCCTCAGTGTTGTGAGAACGATGACTGGTTAAAATTTTTGGTGGTTTCTGGTTCAGTCCATAGGCCTACATCATGTGGCAAACCGGTGAGCATGTGGCTCTATTAGTATAGGAGATACCTGAAAACATATCACACTTTTCATCATAGTGCTTTTACCAATGCATAAAATGCATGGAGAAGTCATTTCGAATGACTGGTCCTCAGTGTTGTGAGAACGATGACTGGTTAAAATTTTTGGTGGTTTCTGGTTCAGTCCATAGGCCTACATCATGTGGCAAACCGGTGAGCATGTGGCTCTATTAGTATAGGAGATACCTGAAAACATATCACACTTTTCATCATAGTGCTTTTACCAATGCATAAAATGCATGGAGAAGTCATTTCGAATGACTGGTCCTCAGTGTTGTGAGAACGATGACTGGTTAAAATTTTTGGTGGTTTCTTGTTCAGTCCATAGGCTTACATCATGTGGCAAACCGGTGAGCATGTGGCTCTATTAGTATAGGAGATACCTGAAAACATATCACACTTTCCATCATAGTGCATTTACCAATGCATAAAATGCATGGAGAAGTCATTTCGAATGACTGGTCCTCAGTGTTGTGAGAACGATGACTGGTTAAAATTTTTGGTGGTTTCTTGTTCAGTCCATAGGCCTACATCATGTGGCAAACCGGTGAGCATGTGGCTCTATTAGTATAGGAGATACCTGAAAACATATCGCACTTTTCATCATAGTGCTTTTACCAATGCATAAAATGCATGGAGAAGTCATTTCGAATGACTGGTCCTCAGTGTTGTGAGAACGATGAGTGGTTAAAATTTTTGGTGGTTTCGGTGGCCTAGGCAGCAATGGAGTAGGTTGTGCTGCTAAAGAGCTCTGAGGAGGCATCCTCTAAATCGGCCAACATCGGCTTCAAAGCGTCAGATTTCAAAATTTGGACACTGGATCCTTTATCTACAAGATCCCTGGATCCCACAGAGACCTAAATTGCCAATTCTGGGGCCTCCTGCCCCAAGCTGCTGACAGACTCTAAGCGGACCGCATGGCCTGGGCCTATTTGCAGGCCTCAAACAGCAATCAGCATCTGCCCTCATTAATGGGCTCTCTAACTACTGGGCTTATCACTGCCCCTTCCACAACTGTGGGTAATATTGCAGGGATCCCCTAAAGAGGTTCAGAGTGGAGCTGCGGCGAAGAAACTGGCAGCCGTTGGAACCCTGAAGAGGTAAGCACAGAAACGCGCTCCCTCTCTCTGCCTTCACCGCCTCAAGTCTCAGCCTGCAGGAGCTGCAGGCTGAGTGAAGCGGCAAAAGCCTTCCTTGCATCTGTCTTCCCCTCCCCTGCTGCAGCCGGTCCCAGGAGACCGAGGACGCAAGTGCGCTCTCCTCCCTCCCTCCACCCGGCGACGCCAAGCAAGCTGCAGAGCCTCCCAGTCCGCAACCAAGCGCGGTGAAGCGGCTGAAGTACAGAGCCGCCGGAGAGGAAGCCGCAAGTCCCTGGGGACCCACCGCGGGGTGCACGCGCCGAGACGCCAGCCGGTGAGCACTCAGGACCGGACTGGATATCGGCGCCAGACGCGATCGCCGCAAGCCGGAGGTAAGGAGTCCCGGGCACAGCACTCGGCAGGTCTGGCCCCTGCACGGCCGCAGCGTGAGCCAGTAGCACAGCAGCGCCGCACCTGCGGCTGATTTACCGGGCTCCCCCGCGCACTTCCCGGGCACAGCACTCGGCAGACTTAATTAACTATTACACAGCTGCAGCGTGTGCCTGCAGCATAGCAGAGCCGCACCTTCGGCTGATTTACCGGGCTCCCCCCTCTTACTTCCCGGGCACAGCACTCGGCAGGATTAACCCTTGCACAGCTGCAGCGTGTGCCTGCAGCACAGCAGCGCCGCACCTGCGGCTGATTTGCCGGGCTCTCCCACTCACTTCCCGGGCACAGCACTCGGAAGGATTAACCCTTACACAGCTGCAGCGTGAGCCTACAGCACAACAGTGCTGCACCTGCGGCTGATATACCGGGCTCCCTCGCTCACTTCCCGGGCACAGCACTCGGCAGAATTAATTAACCCTTGCACAGCTGCAGCGTGTGCCTGCAGCATAGCAGAGCTTCACCTGCGGCGGATTTACCGGGCTCCCTCCACTTACTTCCCGGGCGCAGCACTCGGCAGGATTAACCCTTGCACAGCCGCAGCGTGTGCCGGCATCACAGCAGCGCTGCACCTGCGGCTGATTCACCGGGCTCTCCCATTCTCTACCCGGGCACAACAGTTGGAAGCATTAACCTTTGAGCGGCTGCAGCTCTGACCCCACAGCATAACAGCGCCGCACTTGCGGCTGAAAGCACGGGCTCCTCACCACACACATCTATACCCTGCTGTGCGCGCTGCTCAGGCGGCCCCCCCCCTCTCTCCCCCCTCTGCAAAACATAAGGGCTCCCTGGAGGGAACCCCTGAGCCACATTAAGCCGCACCAGACAACTGAGCGGCGGCTCCCACACCGGTAAAGCCGGTAACTAACTCCTTCATCGCTGATGTTCACTTAAGCAGTCTTTACTGAGTCTGATATTTACTGCTAACCTCTAACTGTGTTGAGGAGTGATTAACCACCTGTGAACTCAACCCCACACAGCTAAATTCCTGGGATTCCCACGGCTCCCAGATACAAGCTCTTAGGGAAAGCTGCTCAGCAACTCCTGTTTGTACAACCAAGCACCCTGCATTTTACCCTTTCCCTCCTGGAATCTATGAGGATTTCTGGAGTGGGAGTTAGTGAACAAGAAGAAACAAGAATTCACAGTTAATATATTGTTTTGTATTTGTTGTGCCCAGCGCTGGATTATATGTGACGTTCTGTTATTTCTTATAGTCTAACATAGTACCAGACAGAGCTCGCTCGGCTCTGCTACATCTCTAGAAAAATCTGACTTCTCTGAGACAGGGATCAAGGGGCCCACATCTGACTCACTGGCCCATACCCTCAGCAAACACTGCTATATATTGATAATTCCTGTCTCACTTTCACTCAGTTTCACACAGTTTAACTCATTGCTCACCGGCCGTTCAGCACTCTCTGCTACATTTGAGTGTTTAGCTTACCATATCTTCTTTATACTACTTAAAGGTTAAAGGAGCGCATAACTGTGTATATAATCTCCTGTATAGACTCAGGGAGTGGGCTCAGTGAGAGTTCCTAGTGATAATATTTCCTTACTGCACATTTGTTGCATCGGTGGGCTGATTTGGCCCAGAGAGTGGCTGTGAAATACTTGCGTGTGTTTGTGATATTGCTGCGCATTGGATTCGGCCAGTCACACAGTCCTAACACCAAATTTCTCTAATAATCAGTTTACTACTCAGTAACAATGAGCCGCTCAAATGCCAAAAACTACATCTCAAAGCTCCCCCAGCCCAACTCTCAAAAATCCAATAAACCATACTCATCAGGTCGCAATCCCTCCCTAGATCTGGTAAATGTTATAAGCCCAGTTAAGGCCAGATCTAGATCTAGGTCCCCAAGGACCCCTCTTAACAGTCCAGGTGACAAATCAGTACAACGTAACAAGTCCCAAAACAAACCTTCACAACACCACAACAAGGACACAGAAATGGATACGTCCATTTCAAAAAAAAGGCCGGGTCCAGTTGAGTGGGGGGATGAGAGAAAAGTTGCTTCCGATTACTCGGGCTACGACTCGGAAGATTTTTCTCCGAACGCAAGCCCAGTGAGAAGAAGAACAAAAAATGCACAAACTGGCTTAGAGGACTCTACTTCACATTTCCTGAGCATGATGGATGCTCATATGAAAGTAATAACCAAACAAATCAGAGAGGAAATGCACCTCAATTTTGAAAAACACTCTAGCCAGATACATAAATCAATGGAGATGTTCACTGAAAAATTAGGAAAACAGGAGGAAAAAATTAAGGGGTTGGAGAAAACTGTGGCCAGGCATACAGCCGAAAATAAAGATCTCAGGTCAGAAGTAAACCGACTCAGATTAAAAATGGCTGACCTGGAGGACAGAAGCAGACGTAATAACGTAAAAATTCGCGGCATCCCCGAAAACGTCACCCCAGACAAACTCCTCAACTTCGCCCAATCCTTGATTAAAAAAGTTATCCCATCCATTTCACCCCAAGAGCTCACAATAGACAGGATCCATAGACTGCCCAAGCCCTCAAGCGTTGCTGCAGACCTTCCTAGAGACACAATTCTTAGGATTCACTTTTTCCACATAAAAGAACAGCTTCAAAACTTTATCAAAGTGGAGAAAAAGTTCCCTGAGCCCTTTGAGAACTTAAAACTATTCGCGGATCTATCCAGAGAGACTCTGGAGGGTAGGAGAGCCTTTAAGAAAGTGACAAATTCTCTGAAAGACATGGGAATCTCATATAAATGGGGGTTCCCGCTGAAGCTTCTGGTACAATACAAAAGTAAAACTATCCCCATCAGTACTCCTGAAGACGGAGAAAGATTCATCTCTTCTATCACTTAGTTTAGTGTAAGTGTTATCTTTCCCTGAGTAATCTATACGATATGACCTTAACCTGCTGCCTATAAATAATTCCTTGTAGGGGGTTTCAAGGTCCAAGATGTTACCAATGTTATAATGTTCATAATGTTTATAGTGTTCATAATGTTTATATAAAAATTTTGTATTCCTCTGTCCACTTTTTCTATAACTCGGAGGATGCCTCAAGTTCCATCCAGAGCTCTTTCACGAACTTTCCCCCGAGCAGCGAAGAACCCACTGGAGGGTTTCTTCGGAGAGGACAAGTCAAGTTTTCAAGTGTGTGTTGTTTTACTTTGTATCTTGATCTTACTGCACACTAAAAGTAATTTTTTAGTGTATTTCTGTTATATAAGTTTCTAAATTTACTTACAGGTATCCACAGGTGAATAACTTCTTCATATCCCTCCACCCTTAATCAAACATGTCTCTTAAGATAATGACATATAATGTTAGGGGTCTTAACATCCCGAGAAAGAGGTCCTCTATCAAAAATGAACTGGTTAGATCAAAGTCCGATATCATGTGCATACAAGAAACCAAATTTAGAGCCAACGATCACCCAAAATTTACAGATAGAAAGTTCTCACAGGTTTTCGAATCTTGTGGCAGCAAAAAGAAAGCCGGTGTTATGACCATAATTAGTCACAATGTATCATTTGAACTCATCAAGGAATGTAAGGACTCAAAAGGTAATTTTCATATCCTAATCGGTAACATCAATAACCATCCTTTCACTATTGTCAACATATACGTCCCGAACAAAGGCCAAATTAGATTTCTGGATAGGCTCATGAGAAAGGTGTTGGAAATAAAGAAGGGTGACTTAGTAGTGGTGGGAGATTTCAACGCGGTTCCTGATGGCCACCTCGACTCCTCATCCCAAAACAGGCATAAATATTTGACCCTAAACAAATGGCTCCACCAAAATGAAATGTATGACATTTTCAGATGTCTCAACACCACCTCTATTGAGTACACTCACTTTTCTGACGTGCATCATTCCGCCTCTAGAATCGACCTGATAATCTCCAACATTTTTTCACTACCAAAATTTAGAAAAATCTCAATCCTTCCTAAAACAATCTCAGACCACTCCCCTGTCACTGCAGAACTAACTTACGGTCCAGCATCCAAATCTCACATTTCATGGAGGTGCAACTCTTCTATTCTTTGTAATCCAGTCCATAAAAACGCAATAAACCAGACTATCAAAAATTACTTTAGAGAGAATAATTCAGATTCAATTGACCCATTCACCCTCTGGAACGCCCATAAGGCTGTGGTCAGAGGGGCCTTAATCCAAATTTCCGCTAGGGAAAAAAAGCAAAATAGGGCCAAAATAAAAGAGTTACAGTCAAAAATAAAAATCAAGGAAACAGAACTTGCTAACTCAACCATCCACTCTCCCAGTCAACATACTGAACTGATGTCCCTTAGGCAGGAGTTGAGGACCATAATCTTCTCCTTTTATGACGCGTCAATTGGGTCTTTAAAATTCAAACAATTTACCTCCCTAAACAAGCCTAACAAGTTCATGCTAAACAGATTGAAGAAGCAAAGGATCCAAAATAGGATCATAAAAATAGTACCCCCAGGTGGTCGCATGCTTACGCACCCGCAGGACATAGTGGAGGCGTTTGCTGCCTTTTATTCTGATTTATACAATCTCAACTCGAACCCCCAACTAGTACAACCATTGGACACTGATATTAAAAAATTCTTGTCAAATCTTAATCTACCTAGACTAACGCCGGAAAACATAGATGTACTCACCGCCCCGTTCTCCCCTGAAGAAATTTCCGAAAACATTAAAAAATTAAAATCTCTGAAAGCCCCAGGGCCGGACGGCTTCACCAACGAGTATTTCAAATCTTTCAGTGAGATCCTAGCCCCACACATGTCTAAAATCTTTAATTCTGCTGCAACTCTTGGCAAGTTCCCAAAAGAAATGTTGGAGGCCTCAATCATCTTAATCCCCAAAGCCAAAGGCGACCCAGTCCATCTTCCAAACTATAGGCCAATATCCTTAGTCAATTCAGACATCAAACTATATTCCAAAATCATTGCAAATAGAATCAATAATTTCCTTCCGAATTTAATAGTTAACGATCAGATAGGGTTTGTCAGGGGCAGACAATCGAGCGATGGAACTAGAAGAATTATAAACCTGATGAAGCTTATCAATTCAAAAAAAATCCCCTCAATTTTTGCCTCACTGGACGCAGAAAAGGCGTTTGACCGTTTGAACTGGTCATACTTAAAACTCACTCTACAACAATTCGGTTTTAACCCAAATTCTATCTCTGCAATCATGGCTCTGTACTCGGGTCCCACCGCCAGGGTTTTTTCCAATAATCACCTTTCATCTCCTTTTTTAATTACAAACGGTACACGTCAGGGTTGCCCCCTGTCCCCTTTGCTGTTCGCTTTGGCGATGGAGCCTCTGGCTCAGTCAATAAGAAAAGATAATAGCATAACCGGCATCCAAACAAAAAATAGAGAATTCAAAATCGGCCTCTTCGCCGACGATGTCATCCTGACCCTGACGAACCCTATAGTTTCTGTTCCTGCTACCCAAAAATTATTAGATACCTTCTCCCAGCTCTCATACTTCAAAATCAATAAAACCAAATCCCAAATTATGCAATTTAACCTCGACCCCACTCAAATCAAAGAATTATCAAAAGCAACCTCGTGGAGCTGGGCAACTAGCGATTTCACCTATCTGGGGATAAAAATCACAAAAAATATAGATTCTCTCGTCCCTACCAACCTTGACATCTTAATCAAAACTATCTCATCTGATCTGAACCACTTTGCAGGGAGAGATCTCTCATGGTGGGGAAAGAACTTATCAGTAAAAACATTTATAATCCCTAAAATTCTATATATATTTAGGTCCATCCCTGTTCCTATCTCAACCTCTTACTTATCTAACATCCAAACTCTGATCAACAAGTTCTTATGGAACAAGAAAAAAGCTAGAGTAGCTATTAGTACTCTCTACAGAAATAAAGCGTCAGGGGGAATGGGCCTTCCCAACATTTTGGCTCATTACCACACAAACCTGATTAAACAAAGTTGCTCCTGGTGGTCTAAATCAGAACACCCAGCCTGGCTGGAGATCGAATCATCTTTGAACCTGGATAGAGCCCCTAGAAAATTGATCCTAAACCAGCTCATGAATATAAAAAATTCTAGTAATAAATCCCACCCAATTTTTATTGCAATAAGTAATGCATGGTCCAAATTTGCTAGGCCCAAAAGAGGAACTGAAAGATTCGAGTCTCTGAAAAATCTGGCTATCTCTTATATATTTGAGTTGCATAACAAAATGGTCAACCCCAAATGGTCCGACTACAAAATCACAAAACTTTCCCATATATTTGACGGAGAAAATTTTATCCCTTTTAATTCTCTCAAAAACACTTACAATGTCCCCTCTGCTATGTTTTTTGAGTACATGATCCTCAAGGATCAATGTCAGAAATTCGTATCAAAAAAGCCTAGCTTCTCTGAAGCGGCTATAAATCTGATTTGTAACCCTGACCACAATATTTTCTGGAGCTACAGATATATCTATAGCTGGTTCAACCATGATTCAGACTTCGCGAAATCCCCTTCCATGCTTAAATGGGAGCAAGATCTCCAGACAATAATTGACCCAGATGAATGGGAAAGCGCGTTGGTCCACTCATACTCAGCTTCCATTTCTATGTCATTACAAGAGTCCTATTTCAAACTAGTCACACGCTGGTACCTCACCCCAGCAAGACTGTCTATGATAGGGGGTCATACCTCCCCAGATTGTTGGAGGGCGTGCGGACACAGGGGCAATCTGCTCCATATCTTCTGGAGCTGTCCCAAAATTAAATCTCTTTGGTCTAAAATCTCTGGCTTGATTGGAGTACTTCTGAATAAAAACTTCATCCTGACTCCTCAGATGGCATTGCTCTCTGTGGGATTAAGCGACACACACTTTCCTCTCAAAGCGTTGGTCATTAATATTCTCTTAATCACCAAAAATGCCATCGCATACAATTGGAAAAAGCCTAAACCTCCATCATTCCAAGAGATCAAGGATCGTATTGACCTCCATAGAACATACGAGCAAAAATTCGCCCTAAATAATGACAGCCTCAAAAAATGCTCGAAAAAATGGGCTCGTTGGGAAGAAGTCTTCCCGTAGCAATTATCAGTTGAAATTGGCACAAAGCGAACCGGACTTTGATCTAAAGTGTCTGCAATTCAGGACTGCTCCGTGAGTCTACCCCTCTTTCGTGAGCAAATGTATTATAAATATAATTATAATTATTCACCTTCCAAATGCTGTTTTATCATTTAACAAATTTGGTTACCTGTTGTCGCTTACTTCAAGTGTCTTCTCTCCCCCTTCTGTCTTCCCACGTTCTCCCCCCCCTTCCTTCCAGCCCCCCCTCCACTCCCCCCTTCCCTCTCCCCGCATCCCCACTTTTCCCTTTTCCATTCCTGCCCAGTTAATTGTTAAAATCCAATAAAGATTATTTGGAAAAAAGAAAAAAAAAAAAAATTTTTGGTGGTTTCTTGTTCAGTCCATAGGCCTACATCATGTGGCAAACCGGTGAGCATGTGGCTCTATTAGTATAGGAGATACCTGAAAACATATCACACTTTTCATCGTAGTGCTTTTACCAATGCATAAAATGCATGGAGAAGTCATTTCGAATGACTGGTCCTCAGTGTTGTGAGAACGATGACTGGTTAAAATTTTTGGTGGTTTCTTGTTCAGTCCATAGGCCTACATCATGTGGCAAACCGGTGAGCATGTGGCTCTATTAGTATAGGAGATACCTGAAAACATATCGCACTTTTCATCATAGTGCTTTTACCAATGCATAAAATGCATGGAGAAGTCATTTCGAATGACTGGTCCTCAGTGTTGTGAGAACGATGACTGGTTAAAATTTTTGGTGGTTTCTTGTTCAGTCCATAGGCCTACATCATGTGGCAAACCGGTGAGCATGTGGCTCTATTAGTATAGGAGATACCTGAAAACATATCACACTTTTCATCATAGTGCTTTTACCAATGCATAAAATGCATGGAGAAGTCATTTCGAATGACTGGTCCTCAGTGTTGTGAGAACGATGACTGGTTAAAATTTTTGGTGGTTTCTTGTTCAGTCCATAGGCCTACATCATGTGGCAAACCGGTGAGCATGTGGCTCTATTAGTATAGGAGATACCTGAAAACATATCACACTTTTCATCATAGTGCTTTTACCAATGCATAAAATGCATGGAGAAGTCATTTCGAATGACTGGTCCTCAGTGTTGTGAGAACGATGACTGGTTAAAATTTTTGGTGGTTTCTTGTTCAAGTCCATAGGCCTACATCATGTGGCAAACCGGTGAGCATGTGGCTCTATTAGTATAGGAGATACCTGAAAACATATCACACTTTTCATCATAGTGCTTTTACCAATGCATAAAATGCATGGAGAAGTCATTTCGAATGACTGGTCCTCAGTGTTGTGAGAACGATGACTGGTTAAAATTTTTGGTGGTTTCTTGTTCAGTCCATAGGCCTACATCATGTGGCAAACCAGTGAGCATGTGGCTCTATTAGTATAGGAGATACCTGAAAACATATCACACTTTTCATCATAGTGCTTTTACCAATGCATAAAATGCATGGAGAAGTCATTTCGAATGACTGGTCCTCAGTGTTGTGAGAACGATCACTGGTTAAAATTTTTGGTGGTTTCTTGTTCAGTCCATAGGCCTACATCATGTGGCAAACCGGTGAGCATGTGGCTCTATTAGTATAGGAGATACCTGAAAACATATCACACTTTTCATCATAGTGCTTTTACCAATGCATAAAATGCATGGAGAAGTCATTTCGAATGACTGGTCCTCAGTGTTGTGAGAACGATGACTGGTTAAAATTTTTGGTGGTTTCTTGTTCAGTCCATAGGCTTACATCATGTGGCAAACCGGTGAGCATGTGGCTCTATTAGTATAGGAGATACCTGAAAACATATCACACTTTCCATCATAGTGCTTTTACCAATGCATAAAATGCATGGAGAAGTCATTTCGAATGACTGGTCCTCAGTGTTGTGAGAACGATGACTGGTTAAAATTTTTGGTGGTTTCTTGTTCAGTCCATAGGCCTACATCATGTGGCAAACCGGTGAGCATGTGGCTCTATTAGTATAGGAGATACCGGAAAACATATCACACTTTTCATCATAGTGCTTTTACCAATGCATAAAATGCATGGAGAAGTCATTTCGAATGACTGGTCCTCAGTGTTGTGAGAACGATGACTGGTTAAAATTTTTGGTGGTTTCTGGTTCAGTCCATAGGCCTACATCATGTGGCAAACCGGTGAGCATGTGGCTCTATTAGTATAGGAGATACCTGAAAACATATCACACTTTTCATCATAGTGCTTTTACCAATGCATAAAATGCATGGAGAAGTCATTTCGAATGACTGGTCCTCAGTGTTGTGAGAACGATCACTGGTTAAAATTTTTGGTGGTTTCTTGTTCAGTCCATAGGCCTACATCATGTGGCAAACCGGTGAGCATGTGGCTCTATTAGTATAGGAGATACCTGAAAACATATCACACTTTTCATCATAGTGCTTTTACCAATGCATAAAATGCATGGAGAAGTCATTTTGAATGACTGGTCCTCAGTGTTGTGAGAACGATGACTGGTTAAAATTTTTGGTGGTTTCTTGTTCAGTCCATAGGCCTACATCATGTGGCAAACCGGTGAGCATGTGGCTCTATTAGTATAGGAGATACCTGAAAACATATCACACTTTTCATCATAGTGCTTTTACCAATGCATAAAATGCATGGAGAAGTCATTTTGAATGACTGGTCCTCAGTGTTGTGAGAACGATGACTGGTTAAAATTTTTGGTGGTTTCTTGTTCAGTCCATAGGCCTACATCATGTGGCAAACCGGTGAGCATGTGGCTCTATTAGTATAGGAGATACCTGAAAACATATCACACTTTTCATCATAGTGCTTTTACCAATGCATAAAATGCATGGAGAAGTCATTTCGAATGACTGGTCCTCAGTGTTGTGAGAACGATGACTGGTTAAAATTTTTGGTGGTTTCTGGTTCAGTCCATAGGCCTACATCATGTGGCAAACCGGTGAGCATGTGGCTCTATTAGTATAGGAGATACCTGAAAACATATCACACTTTTCATCATAGTGCTTTTACCAATGCATAAAATGCATGGAGAAGTCATTTCGAATGACTGGTCCTCAGTGTTGTGAGAACGATGACTGGTTAAAATTTTTGGTGGTTTCTGGTTCAGTCCATAGGCCTACATCATGCGGCAAACCGGTGAGCATGTGGCTCTATTAGTATAGGAGATACCTGAAAACATATCACACTTTTCATCATAGTGCTTTTACCAATGCATAAAATGCATGGAGAAGTCATTTCGAATGACTGGTCCTCAGTGTTGTGAGAACGATGACTGGTTAAAATTTTTGGTGGTTTCTTGTTCAGTCCATAGGCTTACATCATGTGGCAAACCGGTGAGCATGTGGCTCTATTAGTATAGGAGATACCTGAAAACATATCACACTTTCCATCATAGTGCTTTTACCAATGCATAAAATGCATGGAGAAGTCATTTCGAATGACTGGTCCTCAGTGTTGTGAGAACGATGACTGGTTAAAATTTTTGGTGGTTTCTTGTTCAGTCCATAGGCCTACATCATGTGGCAAACCGGTGAGCATGTGGCTCTATTAGTATAGGAGATACCTGAAAACATATCGCACTTTTCATCATAGTGCTTTTACCAATGCATAAAATGCATGGAGAAGTCATTTCGAATGACTGGTCCTCAGTGTTGTGAGAACGATGACTGGTTAAAATTTTTGGTGGTTTCTTGTTCAGTCCATAGGCCTACATCATGTGGCAAACCGGTGAGCATGTGGCTCTATTAGTATAGGAGATACCTGAAAACATATCACACTTTTCATCGTAGTGCTTTTACCAATGCATAAAATGCATGGAGAAGTCATTTCGAATGACTGGTCCTCAGTGTTGTGAGAACGATGACTGGTTAAAATTTTTGGTGGTTTCTTGTTCAGTCCATAGGCCTACATCATGTGGCAAACCGGTGAGCATGTGGCTCTATTAGTATAGGAGATACCTGAAAACATATCGCACTTTTCATCATAGTGCTTTTACCAATGCATAAAATGCATGGAGAAGTCATTTCGAATGACTGGTCCTCAGTGTTGTGAGAACGATGACTGGTTAAAATTTTTGGTGGTTTCTTGTTCAGTCCATAGGCCTACATCATGTGGCAAACCGGTGAGCATGTGGCTCTATTAGTATAGGAGATACCTGAAAACATATCACACTTTTCATCATAGTGCTTTTACCAATGCATAAAATGCATGGAGAAGTCATTTCGAATGACTGGTCCTCAGTGTTGTGAGAACGATGACTGGTTAAAATTTTTGGTGGTTTCTTGTTCAGTCCATAGGCCTACATCATGTGGCAAACCGGTGAGCATGTGGCTCTATTAGTATAGGAGATACCTGAAAACATATCACACTTTTCATCATAGTGCTTTTACCAATGCATAAAATGCATGGAGAAGTCATTTCGAATGACTGGTCCTCAGTGTTGTGAGAACGATGACTGGTTAAAATTTTTGGTGGTTTCTTGTTCAAGTCCATAGGCCTACATCATGTGGCAAACCGGTGAGCATGTGGCTCTATTAGTATAGGAGATACCTGAAAACATATCACACTTTTCATCATAGTGCTTTTACCAATGCATAAAATGCATGGAGATGTCATTTCGAATGACTGGTCCTCAGTGTTGTGAGAACGATGACTGGTTAAAATTTTTGGTGGTTTCTTGTTCAGTCCATAGGCCTACATCATGTGGCAAACCGGTGAGCATGTGGCTCTATTAGTATAGGAGATACCTGAAAACATATCACACTTTTCATCATAGTGCTTTTACCAATGCATAAAATGCATGGTGAAGTCATTTCGAATGACTGGTCCTCAGTGTTGTGAGAACGATGACTGGTTAAAATTTTTGGTGGTTTCTTGTGCAGTCCATAGGCCTACATCATGTGGCAAACCGGTGAGCATGTGGCTCTATTAGTATAGGAGATACCTGAAAACATATCACACTTTTCATCATAGTGCTTTTACCAATGCATAAAATGCATGGAGAAGTCATTTCGAATGACTGGTCCTCAGTGTTGTGAGAACGATGACTGGTTAAAATTTTTGGTGGTTTCTTGTTCAGTCCATAGGCTTACATCATGTGGCAAACCGGTGAGCATGTGGCTCTATTAGTATAGGAGATACCTGAAAACATATCACACTTTCCATCATAGTGCTTTTACCAATGCATAAAATGCATGGAGAAGTCATTTCGAATGACTGGTCCTCAGTGTTGTGAGAACGATGACTGGTTAAAATTTTTGGTGGTTTCTTGTTCAGTCCATAGGCCTACATCATGTGGCAAACCGGTGAGCATGTGGCTCTATTAGTATAGGAGATACCGGAAAACATATCACACTTTTCATCATAGTGCTTTTACCAATGCATAAAATGCATGGAGAAGTCATTTCGAATGACTGGTCCTCAGTGTTGTGAGAACGATGACTGGTTAAAATTTTTGGTGGTTTCTGGTTCAGTCCATAGGCCTACATCATGTGGCAAACCGGTGAGCATGTGGCTCTATTAGTATAGGAGATACCTGAAAACATATCACACTTTTCATCATAGTGCTTTTACCAATGCATAAAATGCATGGAGAAGTCATTTCGAATGACTGGTCCTCAGTGTTGTGAGAACGATGACTGGTTAAAATTTTTGGTGGTTTCTTGTTCAGTCCATAGGCCTACATCATGTGGCAAACCGGTGAGCATGTGGCTCTATTAGTATAGGAGATACCTGAAAACATATCACACTTTTCATCATAGTGCTTTTACCAATGCATAAAATGCATGGAGAAGTCATTTTGAATGACTGGTCCTCAGTGTTGTGAGAACGATGACTGGTTAAAATTTTTGGTGGTTTCTTGTTCAGTCCATAGGCCTACATCATGTGGCAAACCGGTGAGCATGTGGCTCTATTAGTATAGGAGATACCTGAAAACATATCACACTTTTCATCATAGTGCTTTTACCAATGCATAAAATGCATGGAGAAGTCATTTTGAATGACTGGTCCTCAGTGTTGTGAGAACGATGACTGGTTAAAATTTTTGGTGGTTTCTTGTTCAGTCCATAGGCCTACATCATGTGGCAAACCGGTGAGCATGTGGCTCTATTAGTATAGGAGATACCTGAAAACATATCACACTTTTCATCATAGTGCTTTTACCAATGCATAAAATGCATGGAGAAGTCATTTCGAATGACTGGTCCTCAGTGTTGTGAGAACGATGACTGGTTAAAATTTTTGGTGGTTTCTGGTTCAGTCCATAGGCCTACATCATGTGGCAAACCGGTGAGCATGTGGCTCTATTAGTATAGGAGATACCTGAAAACATATCACACTTTTCATTATAGTGCTTTTACCAATGCATAAAATGCATGGAGAAGTCATTTCGAATGACTGGTCCTCAGTGTTGTGAGAACGATGACTGGTTAAAATTTTTGGTGGTTTCTGGTTCAGTCCATAGGCCTACATCATGTGGCAAACCGGTGAGCATGTGGCTCTATTAGTATAGGAGATACCTGAAAACATATCACACTTTTCATCATAGTGCTTTTACCAATGCATAAAATGCATGGAGAAGTCATTTCGAATGACTGGTCCTCAGTGTTGTGAGAACGATGACTGGTTAAAATTTTTGGTGGTTTCTTGTTCAGTCCATAGGCTTACATCATGTGGCAAACCGGTGAGCATGTGGCTCTATTAGTATAGGAGATACCTGAAAACATATCACACTTTCCATCATAGTGCTTTTACCAATGCATAAAATGCATGGAGAAGTCATTTCGAATGACTGGTCCTCAGTGTTGTGAGAACGATGACTGGTTAAAATTTTTGGTGGTTTCTTGTTCAGTCCATAGGCCTACATCATGTGGCAAACCGGTGAGCATGTGGCTCTATTAGTATAGGAGATACCTGAAAACATATCGCACTTTTCATCATAGTGCTTTTACCAATGCATAAAATGCATGGAGAAGTCATTTCGAATGACTGGTCCTCAGTGTTGTGAGAACGATGACTGGTTAAAATTTTTGGTGGTTTCTTGTTCAGTCCATAGGCCTACATCATGTGGCAAACCGGTGAGCATGTGGCTCTATTAGTATAGGAGATACCTGAAAACATATCACACTTTTCATCGTAGTGCTTTTACCAATGCATAAAATGCATGGAGAAGTCATTTCGAATGACTGGTCCTCAGTGTTGTGAGAACGATGACTGGTTAAAATTTTTGGTGGTTTCTTGTTCAGTCCATAGGCCTACATCATGTGGCAAACCGGTGAGCATGTGGCTCTATTAGTATAGGAGATACCTGAAAACATATCGCACTTTTCATCATAGTGCTTTTACCAATGCATAAAATGCATGGAGAAGTCATTTCGAATGACTGGTCCTCAGTGTTGTGAGAACGATGACTGGTTAAAATTTTTGGTGGTTTCTTGTTCAGTCCATAGGCCTACATCATGTGGCAAACCGGTGAGCATGTGGCTCTATTAGTATAGGAGATACCTGAAAACATATCACACTTTTCATCATAGTGCTTTTACCAATGCATAAAATGCATGGAGAAGTCATTTCGAATGACTGGTCCTCAGTGTTGTGAGAACGATGACTGGTTAAAATTTTTGGTGGTTTCTTGTTCAGTCCATAGGCCTACATCATGTGGCAAACCGGTGAGCATGTGGCTCTATTAGTATAGGAGATACCTGAAAACATATCACACTTTTCATCATAGTGCTTTTACCAATGCATAAAATGCATGGAGAAGTCATTTCGAATGACTGGTCCTCAGTGTTGTGAGAACGATGACTGGTTAAAATTTTTGGTGGTTTCTTGTTCAGTCCATAGGCCTACATCATGTGGCAAACCGGTGAGCATGTGGCTCTATTAGTATAGGAGATACCTGAAAACATATCGCACTTTTCATCATAGTGCTTTTACCAATGCATAAAATGCATGGAGAAGTCATTTCGAATGACTGTTCCTCAGTGTTGTGAGAACGATGACTGGTTAAAATTTTTGGTGGTTTCTTGTTCAGTCCATAGGCCTACATCATGTGGCAAACCGGTGAGCATGTGGCTCTATTAGTATAGGAGATACCTGAAAACATATCACACTTTTCATCATAGTGCTTTTACCAATGCATAAAATGCATGGAGAAGTCATTTCGAATGACTGTTCCTCAGTGTTGTGAGAACGATGACTGGTTAACATTTTTGGTGGTTTCTTGTTCAGTCCATAGGCCTACATCATGTGGCAAACCGGTGAGCATGTGGCTCTATTAGTATAGGAGATACCTGAAAACATATCACACTTTTCATCATAGTGCTTTTACCAATGCATAAAATGCATGGAGAAGTCATTTCGAATGACTGGTCCTCAGTGTTGTGAGAACGATGACTGGTTAAAATTTTTGGTGGTTTCTTGTTCAGTCCATAGGCCTACATCATGTGGCAAACCGGTGAGCATGTGGCTCTATTAGTATAGGAGATACCTGAAAACATATCACACTTTTCATCATAGTGCTTTTACCAATGCATAAAATGCATGGAGAAGTCATTTCGAATGACTGGTCCTCAGTGTTGTGAGAACGATGACTGGTTAAAATTTTTGGTGGTTTCTTGTTCAGTCCATAGGCCTACATCATGTGGCACACCGGTGAGCATGTGGCTCTATTAGTATAGGAGATACCTGAAAACATATCGCACTTTTCATCATAGTGCTTTTACCAATGCATAAAATGCATGGAGAAGTCATTTCGAATGACTGGTCCTCAGTGTTGTGAGAACGATGACTGGTTAAAATTTTTGGTGGTTTCTTGTTCAGTCCATAGGCCTACATCATGTGGCAAACCGGTGAGCATGTGGCTCTATTAGTATAGGAGATACCTGAAAACATATCACACTTTTCATCGTAGTGCTTTTACCAATGCATAAAATGCATGGAGAAGTCATTTTGAATGACTGGTCCTCAGTGTTGTGAGAACGATGACTGGTTAAAATTTTTGGTGGTTTCTTGTTCAGTCCATAGGCCTACATCATGTGGCAAACCGGTGAGCATGTGGCTCTATTAGTATAGGAGATACCTGAAAACATATCACACTTTTCATCATAGTGCTTTTACCAATGCATAAAATGCATGGAGAAGTCATTTTGAATGACTGGTCCTCAGTGTTGTGAGAACGATGACTGGTTAAAATTTTTGGTGGTTTCTTGTTCAGTCCATAGGCCTACATCATGTGGCAAACCGGTGAGCATGTGGCTCTATTAGTATAGGAGATACCTGAAAACATATCACACTTTTCATCATAGTGCTTTTACCAATGCATAAAATGCATGGAGAAGTCATTTCGAATGACTGGTCCTCAGTGTTGTGAGAACGATGACTGGTTAAAATTTTTGGTGGTTTCTGGTTCAGTCCATAGGCCTACATCATGTGGCAAACCGGTGAGCATGTGGCTCTATTAGTATAGGAGATACCTGAAAACATATCACACTTTTCATCATAGTGCTTTTACCAATGCATAAAATGCATGGAGAAGTCATTTCGAATGACTGGTCCTCAGTGTTGTGAGAACGATGACTGGTTAAAATTTTTGGTGGTTTCTGGTTCAGTCCATAGGCCTACATCATGCGGCAAACCGGTGAGCATGTGGCTCTATTAGTATAGGAGATACCTGAAAACATATCACACTTTTCATCATAGTGCTTTTACCAATGCATAAAATGCATGGAGAAGTCATTTCGAATGACTGGTCCTCAGTGTTGTGAGAACGATGACTGGTTAAAATTTTTGGTGGTTTCTTGTTCAGTCCATAGGCTTACATCATGTGGCAAACCGGTGAGCATGTGGCTCTATTAGTATAGGAGATACCTGAAAACATATCACACTTTCCATCATAGTGCTTTTACCAATGCATAAAATGCATGGAGAAGTCATTTCGAATGACTGGTCCTCAGTGTTGTGAGAACGATGACTGGTTAAAATTTTTGGTGGTTTCTTGTTCAGTCCATAGGCCTACATCATGTGGCAAACCGGTGAGCATGTGGCTCTATTAGTATAGGAGATACCTGAAAACATATCGCACTTTTCATCATAGTGCTTTTACCAATGCATAAAATGCATGGAGAAGTCATTTCGAATGACTGGTCCTCAGTGTTGTGAGAACGATGACTGGTTAAAATTTTTGGTGGTTTCTTGTTCAGTCCATAGGCCTACATCATGTGGCAAACCGGTGAGCATGTGGCTCTATTAGTATAGGAGATACCTGAAAACATATCACACTTTTCATCGTAGTGCTTTTACCAATGCATAAAATGCATGGAGAAGTCATTTCGAATGACTGGTCCTCAGTGTTGTGAGAACGATGACTGGTTAAAATTTTTGGTGGTTTCTTGTTCAGTCCATAGGCCTACATCATGTGGCAAACCGGTGAGCATGTGGCTCTATTAGTATAGGAGATACCTGAAAACATATCGCACTTTTCATCATAGTGCTTTTACCAATGCATAAAATGCATGGAGAAGTCATTTCGAATGACTGGTCCTCAGTGTTGTGAGAACGATGACTGGTTAAAATTTTTGGTGGTTTCTTGTTCAGTCCATAGGCCTACATCATGTGGCAAACCGGTGAGCATGTGGCTCTATTAGTATAGGAGATACCTGAAAACATATCACACTTTTCATCATAGTGCTTTTACCAATGCATAAAATGCATGGAGAAGTCATTTCGAATGACTGGTCCTCAGTGTTGTGAGAACGATGACTGGTTAAAATTTTTGGTGGTTTCTTGTTCAGTCCATAGGCCTACATCATGTGGCAAACCGGTGAGCATGTGGCTCTATTAGTATAGGAGATACCTGAAAACATATCACACTTTTCATCATAGTGCTTTTACCAATGCATAAAATGCATGGAGAAGTCATTTCGAATGACTGGTCCTCAGTGTTGTGAGAACGATGACTGGTTAAAATTTTTGGTGGTTTCTTGTTCAAGTCCATAGGCCTACATCATGTGGCAAACCGGTGAGCATGTGGCTCTATTAGTATAGGAGATACCTGAAAACATATCACACTTTTCATCATAGTGCTTTTACCAATGCATAAAATGCATGGAGAAGTCATTTCGAATGACTGGTCCTCAGTGTTGTGAGAACGATGACTGGTTAAAATTTTTGGTGGTTTCTTGTTCAGTCCATAGGCCTACATCATGTGGCAAACCGGTGAGCATGTGGCTCTATTAGTATAGGAGATACCTGAAAACATATCACACTTTTCATCATAGTGCTTTTACCAATGCATAAAATGCATGGTGAAGTCATTTCGAATGACTGGTCCTCAGTGTTGTGAGAACGATGACTGGTTAAAATTTTTGGTGGTTTCTTGTGCAGTCCATAGGCCTACATCATGTGGCAAACCGGTGAGCATGTGGCTCTATTAGTATAGGAGATACCTGAAAACATATCACACTTTTCATCATAGTGCTTTTACCAATGCATAAAATGCATGGAGAAGTCATTTCGAATGACTGGTCCTCAGTGTTGTGAGAACGATGACTGGTTAAAATTTTTGGTGGTTTCTTGTTCAGTCCATAGGCTTACATCATGTGGCAAACCGGTGAGCATGTGGCTCTATTAGTATAGGAGATACCTGAAAACATATCACACTTTCCATCATAGTGCTTTTACCAATGCATAAAATGCATGGAGAAGTCATTTCGAATGACTGGTCCTCAGTGTTGTGAGAACGATGACTGGTTAAAATTTTTGGTGGTTTCTTGTTCAGTCCATAGGCCTACATCATGTGGCAAACCGGTGAGCATGTGGCTCTATTAGTATAGGAGATACCGGAAAACATATCACACTTTTCATCATAGTGCTTTTACCAATGCATAAAATGCATGGAGAAGTCATTTCGAATGACTGGTCCTCAGTGTTGTGAGAACGATGACTGGTTAAAATTTTTGGTGGTTTCTGGTTCAGTCCATAGGCCTACATCATGTGGCAAACCGGTGAGCATGTGGCTCTATTAGTATAGGAGATACCTGAAAACATATCACACTTTTCATCATAGTGCTTTTACCAATGCATAAAATGCATGGAGAAGTCATTTCGAATGACTGGTCCTCAGTGTTGTGAGAACGATGACTGGTTAAAATTTTTGGTGGTTTCTTGTTCAGTCCATAGGCCTACATCATGTGGCAAACCGGTGAGCATGTGGCTCTATTAGTATAGGAGATACCTGAAAACATATCACACTTTTCATCATAGTGCTTTTACCAATGCATAAAATGCATGGAGAAGTCATTTTGAATGACTGGTCCTCAGTGTTGTGAGAACGATGACTGGTTAAAATTTTTGGTGGTTTCTTGTTCAGTCCATAGGCCTACATCATGTGGCAAACCGGTGAGCATGTGGCTCTATTAGTATAGGAGATACCTGAAAACATATCACACTTTTCATCATAGTGCTTTTACCAATGCATAAAATGCATGGAGAAGTCATTTTGAATGACTGGTCCTCAGTGTTGTGAGAACGATGACTGGTTAAAATTTTTGGTGGTTTCTTGTTCAGTCCATAGGCCTACATCATGTGGCAAACCGGTGAGCATGTGGCTCTATTAGTATAGGAGATACCTGAAAACATATCACACTTTTCATCATAGTGCTTTTACCAATGCATAAAATGCATGGAGAAGTCATTTCGAATGACTGGTCCTCAGTGTTGTGAGAACGATGACTGGTTAAAATTTTTGGTGGTTTCTGGTTCAGTCCATAGGCCTACATCATGTGGCAAACCGGTGAGCATGTGGCTCTATTAGTATAGGAGATACCTGAAAACATATCACACTTTTCATTATAGTGCTTTTACCAATGCATAAAATGCATGGAGAAGTCATTTCGAATGACTGGTCCTCAGTGTTGTGAGAACGATGACTGGTTAAAATTTTTGGTGGTTTCTGGTTCAGTCCATAGGCCTACATCATGTGGCAAACCGGTGAGCATGTGGCTCTATTAGTATAGGAGATACCTGAAAACATATCACACTTTTCATCATAGTGCTTTTACCAATGCATAAAATGCATGGAGAAGTCATTTCGAATGACTGGTCCTCAGTGTTGTGAGAACGATGACTGGTTAAAATTTTTGGTGGTTTCTTGTTCAGTCCATAGGCTTACATCATGTGGCAAACCGGTGAGCATGTGGCTCTATTAGTATAGGAGATACCTGAAAACATATCACACTTTCCATCATAGTGCTTTTACCAATGCATAAAATGCATGGAGAAGTCATTTCGAATGACTGGTCCTCAGTGTTGTGAGAACGATGACTGGTTAAAATTTTTGGTGGTTTCTTGTTCAGTCCATAGGCCTACATCATGTGGCAAACCGGTGAGCATGTGGCTCTATTAGTATAGGAGATACCTGAAAACATATCGCACTTTTCATCATAGTGCTTTTACCAATGCATAAAATGCATGGAGAAGTCATTTCGAATGACTGGTCCTCAGTGTTGTGAGAACGATGACTGGTTAAAATTTTTGGTGGTTTCTTGTTCAGTCCATAGGCCTACATCATGTGGCAAACCGGTGAGCATGTGGCTCTATTAGTATAGGAGATACCTGAAAACATATCACACTTTTCATCGTAGTGCTTTTACCAATGCATAAAATGCATGGAGAAGTCATTTCGAATGACTGGTCCTCAGTGTTGTGAGAACGATGACTGGTTAAAATTTTTGGTGGTTTCTTGTTCAGTCCATAGGCCTACATCATGTGGCAAACCGGTGAGCATGTGGCTCTATTAGTATAGGAGATACCTGAAAACATATCGCACTTTTCATCATAGTGCTTTTACCAATGCATAAAATGCATGGAGAAGTCATTTCGAATGACTGGTCCTCAGTGTTGTGAGAACGATGACTGGTTAAAATTTTTGGTGGTTTCTTGTTCAGTCCATAGGCCTACATCATGTGGCAAACCGGTGAGCATGTGGCTCTATTAGTATAGGAGATACCTGAAAACATATCACACTTTTCATCATAGTGCTTTTACCAATGCATAAAATGCATGGAGAAGTCATTTCGAATGACTGGTCCTCAGTGTTGTGAGAACGATGACTGGTTAAAATTTTTGGTGGTTTCTTGTTCAGTCCATAGGCCTACATCATGTGGCAAACCGGTGAGCATGTGGCTCTATTAGTATAGGAGATACCTGAAAACATATCACACTTTTCATCATAGTGCTTTTACCAATGCATAAAATGCATGGAGAAGTCATTTCGAATGACTGGTCCTCAGTGTTGTGAGAACGATGACTGGTTAAAATTTTTGGTGGTTTCTTGTTCAGTCCATAGGCCTACATCATGTGGCAAACCGGTGAGCATGTGGCTCTATTAGTATAGGAGATACCTGAAAACATATCGCACTTTTCATCATAGTGCTTTTACCAATGCATAAAATGCATGGAGAAGTCATTTCGAATGACTGTTCCTCAGTGTTGTGAGAACGATGACTGGTTAAAATTTTTGGTGGTTTCTTGTTCAGTCCATAGGCCTACATCATGTGGCAAACCGGTGAGCATGTGGCTCTATTAGTATAGGAGATACCTGAAAACATATCACACTTTTCATCATAGTGCTTTTACCAATGCATAAAATGCATGGAGAAGTCATTTCGAATGACTGTTCCTCAGTGTTGTGAGAACGATGACTGGTTAACATTTTTGGTGGTTTCTTGTTCAGTCCATAGGCCTACATCATGTGGCAAACCGGTGAGCATGTGGCTCTATTAGTATAGGAGATACCTGAAAACATATCACACTTTTCATCATAGTGCTTTTACCAATGCATAAAATGCATGGAGAAGTCATTTCGAATGACTGGTCCTCAGTGTTGTGAGAACGATGACTGGTTAAAATTTTTGGTGGTTTCTTGTTCAGTCCATAGGCCTACATCATGTGGCAAACCGGTGAGCATGTGGCTCTATTAGTATAGGAGATACCTGAAAACATATCACACTTTTCATCATAGTGCTTTTACCAATGCATAAAATGCATGGAGAAGTCATTTCGAATGACTGGTCCTCAGTGTTGTGAGAACGATGACTGGTTAAAATTTTTGGTGGTTTCTTGTTCAGTCCATAGGCCTACATCATGTGGCACACCGGTGAGCATGTGGCTCTATTAGTATAGGAGATACCTGAAAACATATCGCACTTTTCATCATAGTGCTTTTACCAATGCATAAAATGCATGGAGAAGTCATTTCGAATGACTGGTCCTCAGTGTTGTGAGAACGATGACTGGTTAAAATTTTTGGTGGTTTCTTGTTCAGTCCATAGGCCTACATCATGTGGCAAACCGGTGAGCATGTGGCTCTATTAGTATAGGAGATACCTGAAAACATATCACACTTTTCATCGTAGTGCTTTTACCAATGCATAAAATGCATGGAGAAGTCATTTCGAATGACTGGTCCTCAGTGTTGTGAGAACGATGACTGGTTAAAATTTTTGGTGGTTTCTTGTTCAGTCCATAGGCCTACATCATGTGGCAAACCGGTGAGCATGTGGCTCTATTAGTATAGGAGATACCTGAAAACATATCGCACTTTTCATCATAGTGCTTTTACCAATGCATAAAATGCATGGAGAAGTCATTTCGAATGACTGGTCCTCAGTGTTGTGAGAACGATGACTGGTTAAAATTTTTGGTGGTTTCTTGTTCAGTCCATAGGCCTACATCATGTGGCAAACCGGTGAGCATGTGGCTCTATTAGTATAGGAGATACCTGAAAACATATCACACTTTTCATCATAGTGCTTTTACCAATGCATAAAATGCATGGAGAAGTCATTTCGAATGACTGGTCCTCAGTGTTGTGAGAACGATGACTGGTTAAAATTTTTGGTGGTTTCTTGTTCAGTCCATAGGCCTACATCATGTGGCAAACCGGTGAGCATGTGGCTCTATTAGTATAGGAGATACCTGAAAACATATCACACTTTTCACACAACTATATCAATAGTAAAAGAATAAAAACTGAAAATGTAGGCCCCTTAAAAAATAGTGAGGAAAGAATGGTTGTAGATGACGAGGAAAAAGCTAACATATTAAACACCTTCTTCTCCACGGTATTCACGGTGGAAAATGAAATGCTAGGTGAAATCCCAAGAAACAATGAAAACCATATATTAAGGGTCACCAATCTAACCCAAGAAGAGGTGCGAAACCGGCTAAATAAGATTAAAATAGATAAATCTCCGGGTCCGGATGGCATACACCCACGAGTACTAAGAGAACTAAGTAATGTAATAGATAAACCATTATTTCTTATTTTTAGTGACTCTATAGCGACAGGGTCTGTTCCGCAGGACTGGCGCATAGCAAATGTGGTGCCAATATTCAAAAAGGGCTCTAAAAGTGAACCTGGAAATTATAGGCCAGTAAGTCTAACCTCTATTGTTGGTAAAATATTTGAAGGGTTTCTAAGGGATGTTATTCTGGATTATCTCAATGAGAATAACTGTTTAACTCCATATCAGCATGGGTTTATGAGAAATCGCTCCTGTCAAACCAATCTAATCAGTTTTTATGAAGAGGTAAGCTATAGGCTGGACCACGGTGAGTCATTGGACATGGTATATCTCGATTTTTCCAAAGCGTTTGATACCGTGCCACACAAGAGGTTGGTACACAAAATGAGAATGCTTGGTCTGGGGGAACATGTGTGTAAATGGGTTAGTAACTGGCTTAGTGATAGAAAGCAGAGGGTGGTTATAAATGGTATAGTCTCTAACTGGGTCGCTGTGACCAGTGGGGTACCGCAGGGGTCAGTATTGGGACCTGTTCTCTTCAACATATTCATTAATGATCTGGTAGAAGGTTTACACAGTAAAATATCGATATTTGCAGATGATACAAAACTATGTAAAGCAGTTAATACAAGAGAAGATAGTATTCTGCTACAGATGGATCTGGATAAGTTGGAAACTTGGGCTGAAAGGTGGCAGATGAGGTTTAACAATGATAAATGTAAGGTTATACACATGGGAAGAGGGAATCAATATCACCATTACACACTGAACGGGAAACCACTGGGTAAATCTGACAGGGAGAAGGACTTGGGGATCCTAGTTAATGATAAACTTACCTGGAGCAGCCAGTGCCAGGCAGCAGCTGCCAAGGCAAACAGGATCATGGGGTGCATTAAAAGAGGTCTGGATACACATGATGAGAGCATTATACTGCCTCTGTACAAATCCCTAGTTAGACCGCACATGGAGTACTGTGTCCAGTTTTGGGCACCGGTGCTCAGGAAGGATATAATGGAACTTGAGAGAGTACAAAGGAGGGCAACAAAATTAATAAAGGGGATGGGAGAACTACAATACCCAGATAGATTAGCGAAATTAGGATTATTTAGTCTAGAAAAAAGACGACTGAGGGGCGATCTAATAACCATGTATAAGTATATAAGGGGACAATACAAATATCTCGCTGAGGATCTGTTTATACCAAGGAAGGTGACGGGCACAAGGGGGCATTCTTTGCGTCTGGAGGAGAGAAGGTTTTTCCACCAACATAGAAGAGGATTCTTTACTGTTAGGGCAGTGAGAATCTGGAATTGCTTGCCTGAGGAGGTGGTGATGGCGAACTCAGTCGAGGGGTTCAAGAGAGGCCTGGATGTCTTCCTGGAGCAGAACAATATTGTATCATACAATTATTAGGTTCTGTAGAAGGAAGTAGATCTGGGTATTTATTATGATGGAATATAGGCTGAACTGGATGGACAAATGTCTTTTTTCGGCCTTACTAACTATGTTACTATGTTACTATGTTACTTTTCATCATAGTGCTTTTACCAATGCATAAAATGCATGGAGAAGTCATTTCGAATGACTGGTCCTCAGTGTTGTGAGAACGATGACTGGTTAAAATTTTTGGTGGTTTCTTGTTCAGTCCATAGGCCTACATCATGTGGCAAACCGGTGAGCATGTGGCTCTATTAGTATAGGAGATACCTGAAAACATATCGCACTTTTCATCATAGTGCTTTTACCAATGCATAAAATGCATGGAGAAGTCATTTCGAATGACTGTTCCTCAGTGTTGTGAGAACGATGACTGGTTAAAATTTTTGGTGGTTTCTTGTTCAGTCCATAGGCCTACATCATGTGGCAAACCGGTGAGCATGTGGCTCTATTAGTATAGGAGATACCTGAAAACATATCACACTTTTCATCATAGTGCTTTTACCAATGCATAAAATGCATGGAGAAGTCATTTCGAATGACTGGTCCTCAGTGTTGTGAGAACGATGACTGGTTAAAATTTTTGGTGGTTTCTTGTTCAGTCCATAGGCCTACATCATGTGGCAAACCGGTGAGCATGTGGCTCTATTAGTATAGGAGATACCAGAAAACATATCACACTTTTCATCATAGTGCTTTTACCAATGCATAAAATGCATGGAGAAGTCATTTCGAATGACTGGTCCTCAGTGTTGTGAGAACGATGACTGGTTAAAATTTTTGGTGGTTTCTTGTTCAGTCCGTAGGCCTATATCGTGTGGCAAACCGGTGAGCATGTGGCTCTATTAGTATAGGAGATACCTGAAAACATATCACACTTTTCATCATAGTGCTTTTACCAATGCATAAAATGCATGGAGAAGTCATTTCGAATGACTGGTCCTCAGTGTTGTGAGAACGGTGACTGGTTAAAATTTTTGGTGGTTTCTTGTTCAGTCCATAGGCCTACATCATGTGGCAAACCGGTGAGCATGTGGCTCTATTAGTATAGGAGATACCTGAAAACATATCACACTTTTCATCATAGTGCTTTTACCAATGCATAAAATGCATGGAGAAGTCATTTCGAATGACTGGTCCTCAGTGTTGTGAGAACGATGACTGGTTAAAATTTTTGGTGGTTTCTTGTTCAGTCCATAGGCCTACATCATGTGGCAAACCGGTGAGCATATGGCTCTATTAGTATAGGAGATACCTGAAAACATATCACACTTTTCATCATAGTGCTTTTACCAATGCATAAAATGCATGGAGAAGTCATTTCGAATGACTGGTCCTCAGTGTTGTGAGAACGATGACTGGTTAAAATTTTTGGTGGTTTCTTGTTCAGTCCATAGGCCTACATCATGTGGCAAACCGGTGAGCATGTGGCTCTATTAGTATAGGAGATACCTGAAAACATATCACACTTTTCATCATAGTGCTTTTACCAATGCATAAAATGCATGGAGAAGTCATTTCGAATGACTGGTCCTCAGTGTTGTGAGAACGATGACTGGTTAAAATTTTTGGTGGTTTCTTGTTCAGTCCATAGGCCTACATCATGTGGCAAACCGGTGAGCATGTGGCTCTATTAGTATAGGAGATACCTGAAAACATATCACATTTTTCATCATAGTGCTTTTACCAATGCATAAAATGCTTGGAGAAGTCATTTCGAATGACTGGTCCTCAGTGTTGTGAGAACGATGACTGGTTAAAATTTTTGGTGGTTTCTTGTTAAGTCCATAGGCCTACATCGTGTGGCAAACCGGTGAGCATGTGGCTCTATTAGTATAGGAGATACCTGAAAACATATCACACTTTTCATCATAGTGCTTTTACCAATGCATAAAATGCATGGAGAAGTCATTTCGAATGACTGGTCCTCAGTGTTGTGAGAACGATGACTGGTTAAAATTTTTGGTGGTTTCTTGTTCAGTCCATAGGCCTACATCATGTGGCAAACCGGTGAGCATGTGGCTCTATTAGTATAGGAGATACCTGAAAACATATCACACTTTTCATCATAGTGCTTTTACCAATGCATAAAATGCATGGAGAAGTCATTTCGAATGACTGGTCCTCAGTGTTGTGAGAACGATGACTGGTTAAAATTTTGGTGGTTTCTTGTTCAGTCCATAGGCCTACATCATGTGGCAAACCGGTGAGCATGTGGCTCTATTAGTATAGGAGATACCTGCAAACATATCACACTTTCCATCATAGTGCTTTTACCAATGCATAAAATGCATGGAGAAGTCATTTCGAATGACTGGTCCTCAGTGTTGTGAGAACGATGACTGGTTAAAATTTTTGGTGGTTTCTTGTTCAGTCCATAGGCATACATCATGTGGCAAACCGGTGAGCATGTGGCTCTATTAGTATAGGAGATACCTGAAAACATATCACACTTTTCATCATAGTGCTTTTACCAATGCATAAAATGCATGGAGAAGTCATTTCGAATGACTGGTCCTCAGTGTTGTGAGAACGATGACTGGTTAAAATTTTTGGTGTTTTCTGGTTCAGTCCATAGGCCTACATCATGTGGCAAACCGGTGAGCATGTGGCTCTATTAGTATAGGAGATACCTGAAAACATATCACACTTTTCATCATAGTGCTTTTACCAATGCATAAAATGCATAGAGAAGTCATTTCGAATGACTGGTCCTCAGTGTTGTGAGAACGATGACTGGTTAAAATTTTTGGTGGTTTCTTGTTCAGTCCATAGGCTTACATCATGTGGCAAACCGGTGAGCATGTGGCTCTATTAGTATAGGAGATACCTGAAAACATATCACACTTTTCATCATAGTGCTTTTACCAATGCATAAAATGCATGGAGAAGTCATTTCGAATGACTGGTCCTCAGTGTTGTGAGAACGATGACTGGTTAAAATTTTTGGTGGTTTCTTGTTCAGTCCATAGGCCTACATCATGTGGCAAACCGGTGAGCATGTGGCTCTATTAGTATAGGAGATACCTGAAAACATATCACACTTTTCATCATAGTGCTTTTACCAATGCATAAAATGCATGGAGAAGTCATTTCGAATGACTGGTCCTCAGTGTTGTGAGAACGATGACTGGTTAAAATTTTTGGTGGTTTCTTGTTCAGTCCATAGGCCTACATCATGTGGCAAACCGGTGAGCATGTGGCTCTATTAGTATAGGAGATACCTGAAAACATATCACACTTTTCATCATAGTGCTTTTACCAATGCATAAAATGCATGGAGAAGTCATTTCGAATGACTGGTCCTCAGTGTTGTGAGAACGATGACTGGTTAAAATTTTTGGTGGTTTCTGGTTCAGTCCATAGGCCTACATCATGTGGCAAACCGGTGAGCATGTGGCTCTATTAGTATAGGAGATACCTGAAAACATATCACACTTTTCATCATAGTGCTTTTACCAATGCATAAAATGCATGGAGAAGTCATTTCGAATGACTGGTCCTCAGTGTTGTGAGAACGATGACTGGTTAAAATTTTTGGTGGTTTCTTGTTCAGTCCATAGGCCTACATCATGTGGCAAACCGGTGAGCATGTGGCTCTATTAGTATAGGAGATACCTGAAAACATATCGCACTTTTCATCATAGTGCTTTTACCAATGCATAAAATGCATGGAGAAGTCATTTCGAATGACTGGTCCTCAGTGTTGTGAGAACGATGACTGGTTAAAATTTTTGGTGGTTTCTTGTTCAGTCCATAGGCCTACATCATGTGGCAAACCGGTGAGCATGTGGCTCTATTAGTATAGGAGATACCTGAAAACATATCACACTTTTCATCATAGTGCTTTTACCAATGCATAAAATGCATGGAGAAGTCATTTCGAATGACTGGTCCTCAGTGTTGTGAGAACGATGACTGGTTAAAATTTTTGGTGGTTTCTGGTTCAGTCCATAGGCCTACATCATGTGGCAAACCGGTGAGCATGTGGCTCTATTAGTATAGGAGATACCTGAAAACATATCACACTTTTCATCATAGTGCTTTTACCAATGCATAAAATGCATGGAGAAGTCATTTCGAATGACTGGTCCTCAGTGTTGTGAGAACGATGACTGGTTAAAATTTTTGGTGGTTTCTTGTTCAGTCCATAGGCTTACATCATGTGGCAAACCGGTGAGCATGTGGCTCTATTAGTATAGGAGATACCTGAAAACATATCACACTTTCCATCATAGTGCTTTTACCAATGCATAAAATGCATGGAGAAGTCATTTCGAATGACTGGTCCTCAGTGTTGTGAGAACGATGACTGGTTAAAATTTTTGGTGGTTTCTTGTTCAGTCCATAGGCCTACATCATGTGGCAAACCGGTGAGCATGTGGCTCTATTAGTATAGGAGATACCTGAAAACATATCGCACTTTTCATCATAGTGCTTTTACCAATGCATAAAATGCATGGAGAAGTCATTTCGAATGACTGGTCCTCAGTGTTGTGAGAACGATGAGTGGTTAAAATTTTTGGTGGTTTCTTGTTCAGTCCATAGGCCTACATCATGTGGCAAACCGGTGAGCATGTGGCTCTATTAGTATAGGAGATACCTGAAAACATATCACACTTTTCATCGTAGTGCTTTTACCAATGCATAAAATGCATGGAGAAGTCATTTCGAATGACTGGTCCTCAGTGTTGTGAGAACGATGACTGGTTAAAATTTTTGGTGGTTTCTTGTTCAGTCCATAGGCCTACATCATGTGGCAAACCGGTGAGCATGTGACTCTATTAGTATAGGAGATACCTGAAAACATATCACACTTTTCATCATAGTGCTTTTACCAATGCATAAAATGCATGGAGAAGTCATTTCGAATGACTGGTCCTCAGTGTTGTGAGAACGATGACTGGTTAAAATTTTTGGTGGTTTCTTGTTCAGTCCATAGGCCTACATCATGTGGCAAACCGGTGAGCATGTGGCTCTATTAGTATAGGAGATACCTGAAAACATATCGCACTTTTCATCATAGTGCTTTTACCAATGCATAAAATGCATGGAGAAGTCATTTCGAATGACTGGTCCTCAGTGTTGTGAGAACGATGACTGGTTAAAATTTTTGGTGGTTTCTTGTTCAGTCCATAGGCCTACATCATGTGGCAAACCGGTGAGCATGTGGCTCTATTAGTATAGGAGATACCTGAAAACATATCACACTTTTCATCGTAGTGCTTTTACCAATGCATAAAATGCATGGAGAAGTCATTTCGAATGACTGGTCCTCAGTGTTGTGAGAACGATGACTGGTTAAAATTTTTGGTGGTTTCTTGTTCAGTCCATAGGCCTACATCATGTGGCAAACCGGTGAGCATGTGACTCTATTAGTATAGGAGATACCTGAAAACATATCACACTTTTCATCATAGTGCTTTTACCAATGCATAAAATGCATGGAGAAGTCATTTCGAATGACTGGTCCTCAGTGTTGTGAGAACGATGACTGGTTAAAATTTTTGGTGGTTTCTTGTTCAGTCCATAGGCCTACATCATGTGGCAAACCGGTGAGCATGTGGCTCTATTAGTATAGGAGATACCTGAAAACATATCACACTTTTCATCATAGTGCTTTTACCAATGCATAAAATGCATGGAGAAGTCATTTCGAATGACTGGTCCTCAGTGTTGTGAGAACGATGACTGGTTAAAATTTTTGGTGGTTTCTTGTTCAAGTCCATAGGCCTACATCATGTGGCAAACCGGTGAGCATGTGGCTCTATTAGTATAGGAGATACCTGAAAACATATCACACTTTTCATCATAGTGCTTTTACCAATGCATAAAATGCATGGAGAAGTCATTTCGAATGACTGGTCCTCAGTGTTGTGAGAACGATGACTGGTTAAAATTTTTGGTGGTTTCTTGTTCAGTCCATAGGCCTACATCATGTGGCAAACCGGTGAGCATGTGGCTCTATTAGTATAGGAGATACCTGAAAACATATCACACTTTTCATCATAGTGCTTTTACCAATGCATAAAATGCATGGAGAAGTCATTTCGAATGACTGGTCCTCAGTGTTGTGAGAACGATGACTGGTTAAAATTTTTGGTGGTTTCTTGTTCAGTCCATAGGCCTACATCATGTGGCAAACCGGTGAGCATGTGGCTCTATTAGTATAGGAGATACCTGAAAACATATCACACTTTTCATCATAGTGCTTTTACCAATGCATAAAATGCATGGAGAAGTCATTTCGAATGACTGGTCCTCAGTGTTGTGAGAACGATGACTGGTTAAAATTTTTGGTGGTTTCTTGTTCAGTCCATAGGCTTACATCATGTGGCAAACCGGTGAGCATGTGGCTCTATTAGTATAGGAGATACCTGAAAACATATCACACTTTCCATCATAGTGCTTTTACCAATGCATAAAATGCATGGAGAAGTCATTTCGAATGACTGGTCCTCAGTGTTGTGAGAACGATGACTGGTTAAAATTTTTGGTGGTTTCTTGTTCAGTCCATAGGCCTACATCATGTGGCAAACCGGTGAGCATGTGGCTCTATTAGTATAGGAGATACCGGAAAACATATCACACTTTTCATCATAGTGCTTTTACCAATGCATAAAATGCATGGAGAAGTCATTTCGAATGACTGGTCCTCAGTGTTGTGAGAACGATGACTGGTTAAAATTTTTGGTGGTTTCTGGTTCAGTCCATAGGCCTACATCATGTGGCAAACCGGTGAGCATGTGGCTCTATTAGTATAGGAGATACCTGAAAACATATCACACTTTTCATCATAGTGCTTTTACCAATGCATAAAATGCATGGAGAAGTCATTTCGAATGACTGGTCCTCAGTGTTGTGAGAACGATGACTGGTTAAAATTTTTGGTGGTTTCTTGTTCAGTCCATAGGCCTACATCATGTGGCAAACCGGTGAGCATGTGGCTCTATTAGTATAGGAGATACCTGAAAACATATCACACTTTTCATCATAGTGCTTTTACCAATGCATAAAATGCATGGAGAAGTCATTTTGAATGACTGGTCCTCAGTGTTGTGAGAACGATGACTGGTTAAAATTTTTGGTGGTTTCTTGTTCAGTCCATAGGCCTACATCATGTGGCAAACCGGTGAGCATGTGGCTCTATTAGTATAGGAGATACCTGAAAACATATCACACTTTTCATCATAGTGCTTTTACCAATGCATAAAATGCATGGAGAAGTCATTTCGAATGACTGGTCCTCAGTGTTGTGAGAACGATGACTGGTTAAAATTTTTGGTGGTTTCTGGTTCAGTCCATAGGCCTACATCATGTGGCAAACCGGTGAGCATGTGGCTCTATTAGTATAGGAGATACCTGAAAACATATCACACTTTTCATCATAGTGCTTTTACCAATGCATAAAATGCATGGAGAAGTCATTTCGAATGACTGGTCCTCAGTGTTGTGAGAACGATGACTGGTTAAAATTTTTGGTGGTTTCTTGTTCAGTCCATAGGCCTACATCATGTGGCAAACCGGTGAGCATGTGGCTCTATTAGTATAGGAGATACCTGAAAACATATCACACTTTTCATCATAGTGCTTTTACCAATGCATAAAATGCATGGAGAAGTCATTTCGAATGACTGGTCCTCAGTGTTGTGAGAACGATGACTGGTTAAAATTTTTGGTGGTTTCTTGTTCAGTCCATAGGCCTACATCATGTGGCAAACCGGTGAGCATGTGGCTCTATTAGTATAGGAGATACCTGAAAACATATCACACTTTTCATCATAGTGCTTTTACCAATGCATAAAATGCATGGAGAAGTCATTTCGAATGACTGGTCCTCAGTGTTGTGAGAACGATGACTGGTTAAAATTTTTGGTGGTTTCTTGTTCAGTCCATAGGCCTACATCATGTGGCAAACCGGTGAGCATGTGGCTCTATTAGTATAGGAGATACCTGAAAACATATCACACTTTTCATCATAGTGCTTTTACCAATGCATAAAATGCATGGAGAAGTCATTTCGAATGACTGGTCCTCAGTGTTGTGAGAACGATGACTGGTTAAAATTTTTGGTGGTTTCTTGTTCAGTCCATAGGCCTACATCATGTGGCAAACCGGTGAGCATGTGGCTCTATTAGTATAGGAGATACCTGAAAACATATCACACTTTTCATCATAGTGCTTTTACCAATGCATAAAATGCATGGAGAAGTCATTTCGAATGACTGGTCCTCAGTGTTGTGAGAACGATGACTGGTTAAAATTTTTGGTGGTTCTTGTTCAGTTCCATAGGCTTACATCATGTGGCAAACCGGTGAGCATGTGGCTCTATTAGTATAGGAGATACCTGAAAACATATCACACTTTCCATCATAGTGCTTTTACCAATGCATAAAATGCATGGAGAAGTCATTTCGAATGACTGGTCCTCAGTGTTGTGAGAACGATGACTGGTTAAAATTTTTGGTGGTTTCTTGTTCAGTCCATAGGCCTACATCATGTGGCAAACCGGTGAGCATGTGGCTCTATTAGTATAGGAGATACCGGAAAACATATCACACTTTTCATCATAGTGCTTTTACCAATGCATAAAATGCATGGAGAAGTCATTTCGAATGACTGGTCCTCAGTGTTGTGAGAACGATGACTGGTTAAAATTTTTGGTGGTTTCTGGTTCAGTCCATAGGCCTACATCATGTGGCAAACCGGTGAGCATGTGGCTCTATTAGTATAGGAGATACCTGAAAACATATCACACTTTTCATCATAGTGCTTTTTACCAATGCATAAAATGCATGGAGAAGTCATTTCGAATGACTGGTCCTCAGTGTTGTGAGAACGATGACTGGTTAAAATTTTTGGTGGTTTCTTGTTCAGTCCATAGGCCTACATCATGTGGCAAACCGGTGAGCATGTGGCTCTATTAGTATAGGAGATACCTGAAAACATATCACACTTTTCATCATAGTGCTTTTACCAATGCATAAAATGCATGGAGAAGTCATTTTGAATGACTGGTCCTCAGTGTTGTGAGAACGATGACTGGTTAAAATTTTTGGTGGTTTCTTGTTCAGTCCATAGGCCTACATCATGTGGCAAACCGGTGAGCATGTGGCTCTATTAGTATAGGAGATACCTGAAAACATATCACACTTTTCATCATAGTGCTTTTACCAATGCATAAAATGCATGGAGAAGTCATTTCGAATGACTGGTCCTCAGTGTTGTGAGAACGATGACTGGTTAAAATTTTTGGTGGTTTCTGGTTCAGTCCATAGGCCTACATCATGTGGCAAACCGGTGAGCATGTGGCTCTATTAGTATAGGAGATACCTGAAAACATATCACACTTTTCATCATAGTGCTTTTACCAATGCATAAAATGCATGGAGAAGTCATTTCGAATGACTGGTCCTCAGTGTTGTGAGAACGATGACTGGTTAAAATTTTTGGTGGTTTCTTGTTCAGTCCATAGGCCTACATCATGTGGCAAACCGGTGAGCATGTGGCTCTATTAGTATAGGAGATACCTGAAAACATATCACACTTTTCATCATAGTGCTTTTACCAATGCATAAAATGCATGGAGAAGTCATTTCGAATGACTGGTCCTCAGTGTTGTGAGAACGATGACTGGTTAAAATTTTTGGTGGTTTCTTGTTCAGTCCATAGGCCTACATCATGTGGCAAACCGGTGAGCATGTGGCTCTATTAGTATAGGAGATACCTGAAAACATATCACACTTTTCATCATAGTGCTTTTACCAATGCATAAAATGCATGGAGAAGTCATTTCGAATGACTGGTCCTCAGTGTTGTGAGAACGATGACTGGTTAAAATTTTTGGTGGTTTCTTGTTCAAGTTCATAGGCCTACATCATGTGGCAAACCGGTGAGCATGTGGCTCTATTAGTATAGGAGATACCTGAAAACATATCACACTTTTCATCATAGTGCTTTTACCAATGCATAAAATGCATGGAGAAGTCATTTCGAATGACTGGTCCTCAGTGTTGTGAGAACGATGACTGGTTAAAATTTTTGGTGGTTTCTTGTTCAAGTTCATAGGCCTACATCATGTGGCAAACCGGTGAGCATGTGGCTCTATTAGTATAGGAGATACCTGAAAACATATCACACTTTTCATCATAGTGCTTTTACCAATGCATAAAATGCATGGAGAAGTCATTTCGAATGACTGGTCCTCAGTGTTGTGAGAACGATGACTGGTTAAAATTTTTGGTGGTTTCTTGTTCAGTCCATAGGCCTACATCATGTGGCAAACCGGTGAGCATGTGGCTCTATTAGTATAGGAGATACCTGAAAACATATCACACTTTTCATCATAGTGCTTTTACCAATGCATAAAATGCATGGAGAAGTCATTTCGAATGACTGGTCCTCAGTGTTGTGAGAACGATGACTGGTTAAAATTTTTGGTGGTTTCTTGTTCAGTCCATAGGCCTACATCATGTGGCAAACCGGTGAGCATGTGGCTCTATTAGTATAGGAGATACCTGAAAACATATCACACTTTTCATCATAGTGCTTTTACCAATGCATAAAATGCATGGAGAAGTCATTTCGAATGACTGGTCCTCAGTGTTGTGAGAACGATGAGTGGTTAAAATTTTTGGTGGTTTCTTGTTCAGTCCATAGGCCTACATCATGTGGCAAACCGGTGAGCATGTGGCTCTATTAGTATAGGAGATACCTGAAAACATATCACACTTTTCATCGTAGTGCTTTTACCAATGCATAAAATGCATGGAGAAGTCATTTCGAATGACTGGTCCTCAGTGTTGTGAGAACGATGACTGGTTAAAATTTTTGGTGGTTTCTTGTTCAGTCCATAGGCCTACATCATGTGGCAAAACCGGTGAGCATGTGGCTCTATTAGTATAGGAGATACCTGAAAACATATCACACTTTTCATCATAGTGCTTTTACCAATGCATAAAATGCATGGAGAAGTCATTTCAAATGACTGGTCCTCAGTGTTGTGAGAACGATGACTGGTTAAAATTTTTGGTGGTTTCTTGTTCAGTCCATAGGCTTACATCATGTGGCAAACCGGTGAGCATGTGGCTCTATTAGTATAGGAGATACCTGAAAACATATCACACTTTCCATCATAGTGCTTTTACCAATGCATAAAATGCATGGAGAAGTCATTTCGAATGACTGGTCCTCAGTGTTGTGAGAACGATGACTGGTTAAAATTTTTGGTGGTTTCTTGTTCAGTCCATAGGCCTACATCATGTGGCAAACCGGTGAGCATGTGGCTCTATTAGTATAGGAGATACCTGAAAACATATCACACTTTTCATCATAGTGCTTTTACCAATGCATAAAATGCATGGAGAAGTCATTTCGAATGACTGGTCCTCAGTGTTGTGAGAACGATGAGTGGTTAAAATTTTTGGTGGTTTCTTGTTCAGTCCATAGGCCTACATCATGTGGCAAACCGGTGAGCATGTGGCTCTATTAGTATAGGAGATACCTGAAAACATATCACACTTTTCATCGTAGTGCTTTTACCAATGCATAAAATGCATGGAGAAGTCATTTCGAATGACTGGTCCTCAGTGTTGTGAGAACGATGACTGGTTAAAATTTTTGGTGGTTTCTTGTTCAGTCCATAGGCTTACATCATGTGGCAAACCGGTGAGCATGTGGCTCTATTAGTATAGGAGATACCTGAAAACATATCACACTTTCCATCATAGTGCTTTTACCAATGCATAAAATGCATGGAGAAGTCATTTCGAATGACTGGTCCTCAGTGTTGTGAGAACGATGACTGGTTAAAATTTTTGGTGGTTTCTTGTTCAGTCCATAGGCCTACATCATGTGGCAAACCGGTGAGCATGTGGCTCTATTAGTATAGGAGATTCCTGAAAACATATCACACTTTTCATCATAGTGCTTTTACCAATGCATAAAATGCATGGAGAAGTCATTTCGAATGACTGGTCCTCAGTGTTGTGAGAACGATGACTGGTTAAAATTTTTGGTGGTTTCTTGTTCAGTCCATAGGCCTACATCATGTGGCAAACCGGTGAGCATGTGGCTCTATTAGTATAGGAGATACCTGAAAACATATCACACTTTTCATCATAGTGCTTTTACCAATGCATAAAATGCATGGAGAAGTCATTTCGAATGACTGGTCCTCAGTGTTGTGAGAACGATGACTGGTTAAAATTTTTGGTGGTTTCTGGTTCAGTCCATAGGCCTACATCATGTGGCAAACCGGTGAGCATGTGGCTCTATTAGTATAGGAGATACCTGAAAACATATCACACTTTTCATCATAGTGCTTTTACCAATGCATAAAATGCATGGAGAAGTCATTTCGAATGACTGGTCCTCAGTGTTGTGAGAACGATGACTGGTTAAAATTTTTGGTGGTTTCTGGTTCAGTCCATAGGCCTACATCATGTGGCAAACCGGTGAGCATGTGGCTCTATTAGTATAGGAGATACCTGAAAACATATCACACTTTTCATCATAGTGCTTTTACCAATGCATAAAATGCATGGAGAAGTCATTTCGAATGACTGGTCCTCAGTGTTGTGAGAACGATGACTGGTTAAAATTTTTGGTGGTTTCTTGTTCAGTTCCATAGGCTTACATCATGTGGCAAACCGGTGAGCATGTGGCTCTATTAGTATAGGAGATACCTGAAAACATATCACACTTTCCATCATAGTGCTTTTACCAATGCATAAAATGCATGGAGAAGTCATTTCGAATGACTGGTCCTCAGTGTTGTGAGAACGATGACTGGTTAACATTTTTGGTGGTTTCTTGTTCAGTCCATAGGCCTACATCATGTGGCAAACCGGTGAGCATGTGGCTCTATTAGTATAGGAGATACCTGAAAACATATCGCACTTTTCATCATAGTGCTTTTACCAATGCATAAAATGCATGGAGAAGTCATTTCGAATGACTGGTCCTCAGTGTTGTGAGAACGATGAGTGGTTAAAATTTTTGGTGGTTTCTTGTTCAGTCCATAGGCCTACATCATGTGGCAAACCGGTGAGCATGTGGCTCTATTAGTATAGGAGATACCTGAAAACATATCACACTTTTCATCGTAGTGCTTTTACCAATGCATAAAATGCATGGAGAAGTCATTTCGAATGACTGGTCCTCAGTGTTGTGAGAACGATGACTGGTTAAAATTTTTGGTGGTTTCTTGTTCAGTCCATAGGCCTACATCATGTGGCAAACCGGTGAGCATGTGGCTCTATTAGTATAGGAGATACCTGAAAACATATCGCACTTTTCATCATAGTGCTTTTACCAATGCATAAAATGCATGGAGAAGTCATTTCGAATGACTGGTCCTCAGTGTTGTGAGAACGATGACTGGTTAAAATTTTTGGTGGTTTCTTGTTCAGTCCATAGGCCTACATCATGTGGCAAACCGGTGAGGCATGTGGCTCTATTAGTATAGGAGATACCTGAAAACATATCACACTTTTCATCATAGTGCTTTTACCAATGCATAAAATGCATGGAGAAGTCATTTCGAATGACTGGTCCTCAGTGTTGTGAGAACGATGAGTGGTTAAAATTTTTGGTGGTTTCTTGTTCAGTCCATAGGCCTACATCATGTGGCAAACCGGTGAGCATGTGGCTCTATTAGTATAGGAGATACCTGAAAACATATCACACTTTTCATCGTAGTGCTTTTACCAATGCATAAAATGCATGGAGAAGTCATTTCGAATGACTGGTCCTCAGTGTTGTGAGAACGATGACTGGTTAAAATTTTTGGTGGTTTCTTGTTCAGTCCATAGGCCTACATCATGTGGCAAACCGGTGAGCATGTGGCTCTATTAGTATAGGAGATACCTGAAAACATATCACACTTTTCATCATAGTGCTTTTACCAATGCATAAAATGCATGGAGAAGTCATTTCAAATGACTGGTCCTCAGTGTTGTGAGAACGATGACTGGTTAAAATTTTTGGTGGTTTCTTGTTCAGTCCATAGGCTTACATCATGTGGCAAACCGGTGAGCATGTGGCTCTATTAGTATAGGAGATACCTGAAAACATATCACACTTTCCATCATAGTGCTTTTACCAATGCATAAAATGCATGGAGAAGTCATTTCGAATGACTGGTCCTCAGTGTTGTGAGAACGATGACTGGTTAAAATTTTTGGTGGTTTCTTGTTCAGTCCATAGGCCTACATCATGTGGCAAACCGGTGAGCATGTGGCTCTATTAGTATAGGAGATACCTGAAAACATATCACACTTTTCATCATAGTGCTTTTACCAATGCATAAAATGCATGGAGAAGTCATTTCGAATGACTGGTCCTCAGTGTTGTGAGAACGATGAGTGGTTAAAATTTTTGGTGGTTTCTTGTTCAGTCCATAGGCCTACATCATGTGGCAAACCGGTGAGCATGTGGCTCTATTAGTATAGGAGATACCTGAAAACATATCACACTTTTCATCGTAGTGCTTTTACCAATGCATAAAATGCATGGAGAAGTCATTTCGAATGACTGGTCCTCAGTGTTGTGAGAACGATGACTGGTTAAAATTTTTGGTGGTTTCTTGTTCAGTCCATAGGCTTACATCATGTGGCAAACCGGTGAGCATGTGGCTCTAT
>NW_027194437.1:300000-403367 GCF_032444005.1 Ranitomeya imitator
AGTGTAGGGTATAGAGTGTAGGGTGTAGGGATTAGAGTGTAGGGATTAGAGTGTAGGGTGTAGAGTGTAGGGTGTAGTGTGTAGGGTATAGAGTATAGGGTATAGAGTGTAGGGTATAGAGTGTAGGGTATAAAGCGTAGAGTGTAGGGTATAGAGTGTATAGTGTAGGGTATAGAATGTAGGGTATAGAGTGTAGGGTATAGAGTCTAGGGTATAGGGTATAGAGTGTAGGGTGTAGAGTGTAGGGTGTAGGGTGTAGAGTGTATGGTATAAAGTGTAGGGTATAGAGTGTAGGGATTAGAGTGTAGGGTATAGAGTGTAGGGTATAGAGTGTAGGGTATAGAGTGTAGGGTGTAGAGTGTAGAGTGTAGGGTATAGAGTGTAGAGTGTTTGGTATAGAGTGTAGGGTATAGAGTAGAGTGTAGAGTGTAGGGTATAGAGTGTAGAGTGTAGCGGATAGAATGTAGGGTATAGAGTGTAAGGTGTAGAGTGTAGGGTATAGAGTGTATGGTATAGAGTGTGGGGTATAAAGTGTAGAGTTTAGGGTATGGAGTGTAGGGTATAGAGTGTATGGTATAGAGTGTAGGGTATAAAGTGTAGAGTGTAGGGTATAGTGTGTAGGGTATAGAGTGTAGAGTGTAGGGTAAAGAGTGTAGGGTATAGAGTGTAGGGTATAGAGTGCAGAGTGTAGGGTATAGAGTGTAGAGTATAGAGTGCAGGTTGTAGAGTGTAGGGTATAGAGTGTATGGTATGGAGTGTAGGGTATAAAGTGTAGAGTGTAGTGTATAGAGTGTAGGATATAGAGTGTAGGGTATAGAGTGTAGGGTAAAAAGTGTAGAGTGTAGGGTACAGAGTGCAGGGTGTAGAGTGTAGGGTATAGAGTGTAGGGTGTAGAGTGTAGGGTATAGAGTGTAGGGTGTGAGGTATAGAGTGTAGGGTATAGAGTGTAGGGTATAGAGTGTAGAGTGTAGAGTGTAGGGTGTAGAGTGTAGGGTATAGAGTGTAGGGTATAGAGTGTAGGGTATAGAGTGTAGGGTATAGAGTGTAGGGTATAGAGTGTAGGGTATAGAGTGTAGAGTGTAGGGTATAGAGTGTAGGGTATAGATTGCAGGTTGTAGAGTGCAGGTTGTAGAGTGTAGGGTATAGAGTGTAGGGTATAGAGTGTAGGGTATAGAGTGTAGGGTATAGAGTGTAGGGTATAAAGTGTAGAGTGTAGGGTATAGAGTGTATAGTGTAGGGTATAGAGTGTAGGGTATAGAGTGTAGGGTATAGAGTGTAGAGTGTAGGGATTAGAGTGCAGGGTATAGAGTGTAGGGTATAGAGTAGAGTGTAGAGTGTAGGCTATAGAGTGTAGACTATGGAGTGTAGGGTATAGAGTGTAGGATATAGAGTGTAGGGTATATAGTGTAGGGTATAGAGTGTAAGGTGTAGGGTATAGAGTGTAGGGTATAGAGTGCAGGTTGTAGAGTGTAGGGTATAGAGTGTAGGGTATAGAGAGTAGGGTATAAAGTGTAGAGTGTAGGGTATAGAGTGTAGAGTGTAGGGTATAGAGTGTATGCTATAGCATGTATGGTGTAGAGTGTATGGTATAGAGTGTAGGGTATAGAGTGTAGAGTGTATGGTATAGAGTGTATGGTATAGAGTGTAGGGTATAGAGTGTAGGGTATAGAGTGTAGGGTATAGAGTGTAGGGTATAGAGTGTATGTTATAGAGTGTAGGGTATAGAGTGTAGAGTGTAGGGTATAGAGTTTACAGTGTAGGGTATAGAGTGTAGGGTATAGAGTGTAAGGTATAGAGTGTAGGGTGTAGAGTGTAGGGTATAGAGTGTAGGGTATAGAGTGTATGGTATAGAGTGTATGGTATAGAGTGTAGGGTATAGAGTGTATGGTATAGAGTGTAGGGTATAGAGTGTAGAGTGTAGGGATTAGAGTGTAGGGTGTAGAGTGTATGGTATAGAGTGTAGAGTGTAAGTTATCGAGTGTAGGGTATAGAGTGTAGGGTGTAGAGTGTAGGGTATAGAGTGTTGGGTGTAGAGTGCAGGGTGTAGAGTGCAGGGTATAGAGTGTAGGATATAGAGTGTAGAGTGTAGGGTATAGAGTGTAGGGTGTAGGGTATAGAGTGTAGAGTGTAGGGTATAGAGTGTAGGGTATAGAGTGTAGGGTATAGAGTGTAGGGAATAGAGTGTAGAGTGTAAGGTGTAGAGTGTAGGGTATAGAGTGTAGGATATAGAGTGTAGAGTGTAGGGTATAGAGTGTAGGGTGTAGGGTATAGAGTGTAGAGTGTAGGGTATAGAGTGTAGGGTATATACTGTAGGGTATAGAGTGTAGGCTATAGAGTGTAGGGTATAGAGTGTAAAGTGTAGGGTATAGAGTATAGGGTATAGAGTGTAGGGTTTAGAGTGTTGGGTGTAGAGTGCAGGGTGTAGAGTGCAGGGTATAGAGTGTAGGGTATAGAGTGTAGGGTATAAAGTGTAGAGTGTAGGGTATAGAGTGTATAGTGTAGGGTATAGAGTGTAGGGTATAGAGTGTAGGGTATAGAGTGTAGGGTATAGAGTGTAGGGTATAGGGTATAGAGTGTAGGGTGTAGGGTGTAGAGTGTAGGGTGTTGAGTGTAGGGTATAGAGTGTAGGGTATAGAGTGTAGGGTGTAGGGTATAGAGTGTAGGGGATAGAGTGTAGGGTATAGAGTGTAGAGTGTATGGTATAGAGTGTAGAGTGTAGGGTATAGAGTGTAGGGTATAGACTGTAGGGTATAGAGTGTGGCGTAAAGAGTGTAGGGTATAGAGTGTAGAGTGTAGGGTATAGAGTGTACGGTATGGAGTGTAGGGTATAGAGTGTAGGGTATAGAGTGTAGAGTGTAGGGTATAGAATGTAGGGTATAGAGTGTAGGGTATAGAGTGTAGGGAATAGAGTGTAGAGTGTAAGGTATAGAGTGTAGAGTGTAGGGTATAGACGGTAGGGTGTAGAGTGTAGGGAGTAGAGTGTAGGGTATAGAGTGTAGAGTGTAGGGTATAGAGTGCAGGGTATAGAGTGTAGGGTGTAGAGTGTAGGCTATAGAGTGTAGGGTATAGATTGCAGGTTGTATAGTGCAGGTTGTAGAGTGTAGGGTATAGAGTGTAGGGTATAGAGTGTAGGGTATAGAGTGTAGGGTATAGAGTGTAGGGTATAGAGTGTAGGGTATAGAGTGTAGAGTGTAGGGTATAGAGTGTAGGGTATAGATTGCAGGTTGTAGAGTGCAGGTTGTAGAGTGTAGGGTATAGAGTGTAGGGTATAGAGTGTAGGGTATAGAGTGTAGGGTATAGAGTGTAGGGTATAAAGTGTAGAGTGTAGGGTATAGAGTGTATAGTGTAGGGTATAGAGTGTAGGGTATAGAGTGTAGGGTATAGAGTGTATAGTGTAGGGTATAGAGTGTATGCTATAGAGTGTATGGTGTAGAGTGTATGGTATAGAGTGTAGGGTGTAGAGTGTAGGGTATAGAGTGTAGGGTATAGAGTGTATGTTATAGAGTGTAGGGTATAGAGTGTAGAGTGTAGGGTATAGAGTTTAGAGTGTAGGGTATAGAGTGTAGGGTATAGAGTGTAGTGTATAGAGTGTAGGGTAAAGAGTGTAGAGTGTAGGGTACAGAGTGCAGGGTGTAGAGTGTAGGGTATAGAGTGTAGAGTGTAGGGTGTAGAGTGTAGGGTGTAGAGTGTAGGGTATTGAGTGTAGAGTGTAGGGTGTAGAGTGTAGGGTGTAGGGTATAGAGTGTAGGGTATAGAGTGTAGGGTATAGAGTGTAGGGTATAGGGTGTAGGGATTAGAGTGTAGGGATTAGAGTGTAGGGATTAGAGTGTAGGGTGTAGAGTGTAGGGTATAGAGTGTAGGGTATAGAGTGTAGGGTATAGAGTGTAGGGTATAGAGTGCAGGTTGTAGAGTGTAGGGTATAGAGTGTAGGGTAAAGAGTGTAGAGTGTAGGGTACAGAGTGCAGGGTGTAGAGTGTAGGGTATAGAGTGTAGGGTGTAGGGTGTAGAGTGTAGGGTATAGAGTGTAGAGTGTAGGGTGTAGAGTGTAGGGTGTAGGGTATAGAGTGTAGGGTATAGAGTGTAGGGTATAGAGTGTAGAGTGTAGGGATTGGAGTGTAGGGTATAGAGTATAGGCTATAGAGTGTAGGGTGTAGAGTGTAGGGTATAGAGTGTAGGGTATAGAGTGTAGGGTATAGAGTGTACGTTATAGAGTGTAGGGTATAGAGTGTAGAGTGTAGGGTATAGAGTTTAGAGTGTAGGGTATAGAGTGTAGGGTATAGAGTGTAAGGTATAGAGTGTAGAGTGTAGGGTATAGAGTGCAGGGTATAGAGTGTAGGGTATAGAGTGTAGGGTGTAGAGTGTAGGGTGTAGGGTATAGAGTGTAGGGTATAGAGTGTAGGGTATAGAGTGTAGAGTGTAGAGTGTAGGGTGTAGATTGTAGGGTATAGAGTGTAGGGTATAGAGTGTAGGGTATAGAGTGTAGGGTGTAGGGATTAGAGTGTAGGGATTAGAGTGTAGGGTGTAGAGTGTAGGGTGTAGTGTGTAGGGTATAGAGTATAGGGTATAGAGTGTAGGGTATAGAGTGTAGGGTATAGAGTGTAGGGTATAGAGTGTAGAGTGTAGGGTATAGAGTTTAGAGTGTAGGGTATAGAGTGTAGGGTATAGAGTGTATAGTGTAGGGTATAGAATGTAGGGTATAGAGTGTAGGGTATAGAGTCTAGGGTATAGGGTATAGAGTGTAGGTTGTAGAGTGTAGGGTGTAGGGTGTAGAGTGTATGGTATAAAGTGTAGGGTATAGAGTGTAGGGATTAGAGTGTAGGGTATAGAGTGTAGGGTATAGAGTGTAGGGTATAGAGTGTAGGGTGTAGAGTGTAGAGTGTAGGGTATAGAGTGTAGAGTGTTTGGTATAGAGTGTAGGGTATAGAGTAGAGTGTAGAGTGTAGGGTATAGAGTGTAGAGTGTAGCGGATAGAATGTAGGGTATAGAGTGTAAGGTGTAGAGTGTAGGGTATAGAGTGTATGGTATAGAGTGTGGGGTATAAAGTGTAGAGTTTAGGGTATGGAGTGTAGGGTATAGAGTGTATGGTATAGAGTGTAGGGTATAAAGTGTAGAGTGTAGGGTATAGTGTGTAGGGTATAGAGTGTAGAGTGTAGGGTAAAGAGTGTAGGGTATAGAGTGTAGGGTATAGAGTGCAGAGTGTAGGGTATAGAGTGTAGAGTATAGAGTGCAGGTTGTAGAGTGTAGGGTATAGAGTGTATGGTATGGAGTGTAGGGTATAAAGTGTAGAGTGTAGTGTATAGAGTGTAGGATATAGAGTGTAGGGTATAGAGTGTAGGGTAAAAAGTGTAGAGTGTAGGGTACAGAGTGCAGGGTGTAGAGTGTAGGGTATAGAGTGTAGGGTGTAGAGTGTAGGGTATAGAGTGTAGGGTGTGAGGTATAGAGTGTAGGGTATAGAGTGTAGGGTATAGAGTGTAGAGTGTAGAGTGTAGGGTGTAGAGTGTAGGGTATAGAGTGTAGGGTATAGAGTGTAGGGTATAGAGTGTAGGGTATAGAGTGTAGGGTATAGAGTGTAGGGTATAGAGTGTAGGGTATAGAGTGTAGAGTGTAGGGTATAGAGTGTAGGGTATAGATTGCAGGTTGTAGAGTGCAGGTTGTAGAGTGTAGGGTATAGAGTGTAGGGTATAGAGTGTAGGGTATAGAGTGTACGTTATAGAGTGTAGGGTATAGAGTGTAGAGTGTAGGGTATAGAGTTTAGAGTGTAGGGTATAGAGTGTAGGGTATAGAGTGTAAGGTATAGAGTGTAGAGTGTAGGGTATAGAGTGCAGGGTATAGAGTGTAGGGTATAGAGTGTAGGGTGTAGAGTGTAGGGTGTAGGGTATAGAGTGTAGGGTATAGAGTGTAGGGTATAGAGTGTAGAGTGTAGAGTGTAGGGTGTAGATTGTAGGGTATAGAGTGTAGGGTATAGAGTGTAGGGTATAGAGTGTAGGGTGTAGGGATTAGAGTGTAGGGATTAGAGTGTAGGGTGTAGAGTGTAGGGTGTAGTGTGTAGGGTATAGAGTATAGGGTATAGAGTGTAGGGTATAGAGTGTAGGGTATAAAGCGTAGAGTGTAGGGTATAGAGTGTATAGTGTAGGGTATAGAATGTAGGGTATAGAGTGTAGGGTATAGAGTCTAGGGTATAGGGTATAGAGTGTAGGGTGTAGAGTGTAGGGTGTAGGGTGTAGAGTGTATGGTATAAAGTGTAGGGTATAGAGTGTAGGGATTAGAGTGTAGGGTATAGAGTGTAGGGTATAGAGTGTAGGGTATAGAGTGTAGGGTGTAGAGTGTAGAGTGTAGGGTATAGAGTGTAGAGTGTTTGGTATAGAGTGTAGGGTATAGAGTAGAGTGTAGAGTGTAGGGTATAGAGTGTAGAGTGTAGCGGATAGAATGTAGGGTATAGAGTGTAAGGTGTAGAGTGTAGGGTATAGAGTGTATGGTATAGAGTGTGGGGTATAAAGTGTAGAGTTTAGGGTATGGAGTGTAGGGTATAGAGTGTATGGTATAGAGTGTAGGGTATAAAGTGTAGAGTGTAGGGTATAGTGTGTAGGGTATAGAGTGTAGAGTGTAGGGTAAAGAGTGTAGGGTATAGAGTGTAGGGTATAGAGTGCAGAGTGTAGGGTATAGAGTGTAGAGTATAGAGTGCAGGTTGTAGAGTGTAGGGTATAGAGTGTATGGTATGGAGTGTAGGGTATAAAGTGTAGAGTGTAGTGTATAGAGTGTAGGATATAGAGTGTAGGGTATAGAGTGTAGGGTAAAAAGTGTAGAGTGTAGGGTACAGAGTGCAGGGTGTAGAGTGTAGGGTATAGAGTGTAGGGTGTAGAGTGTAGGGTATAGAGTGTAGGGTGTGAGGTATAGAGTGTAGGGTATAGAGTGTAGGGTATAGAGTGTAGAGTGTAGAGTGTAGGGTGTAGAGTGTAGGGTATAGAGTGTAGGGTATAGAGTGTAGGGTATAGAGTGTAGGGTATAGAGTGTAGGGTATAGAGTGTAGGGTATAGAGTGTAGAGTGTAGGGTATAGAGTGTAGGGTATAGATTGCAGGTTGTAGAGTGCAGGTTGTAGAGTGTAGGGTATAGAGTGTAGGGTATAGAGTGTAGGGTATAGAGTGTAGGGTATAGAGTGTAGGGTATAAAGTGTAGAGTGTAGGGTATAGAGTGTATAGTGTAGGGTATAGAGTGTAGGGTATAGAGTGTAGGGTATAGAGTGTATAGTGTAGGGTATAGAGTGTATGCTATAGAGTGTATGGTGTAGAGTGTATGGTATAGAGTGTAGGGTGTAGAGTGTAGGGTATAGAGTGTAGGGTATAGAGTGTATGTTATAGAGTGTAGGGTATAGAGTGTAGAGTGTAGGGTATAGAGTTTAGAGTGTAGGGTATAGAGTGTAGGGTATAGAGTGTAGTGTATAGAGTGTAGGGTAAAGAGTGTAGAGTGTAGGGTACAGAGTGCAGGGTGTAGAGTGTAGGGTATAGAGTGTAGAGTGTAGGGTGTAGAGTGTAGGGTGTAGAGTGTAGGGTATTGAGTGTAGAGTGTAGGGTGTAGAGTGTAGGGTGTAGGGTATAGAGTGTAGGGTATAGAGTGTAGGGTATAGAGTGTAGGGTATAGGGTGTAGGGATTAGAGTGTAGGGATTAGAGTGTAGGGATTAGAGTGTAGGGTGTAGAGTGTAGGGTATAGAGTGTAGGGTATAGAGTGTAGGGTATAGAGTGTAGGGTATAGAGTGCAGGTTGTAGAGTGTAGGGTATAGAGTGTAGGGTAAAGAGTGTAGAGTGTAGGGTACAGAGTGCAGGGTGTAGAGTGTAGGGTATAGAGTGTAGGGTGTAGGGTGTAGAGTGTAGGGTATAGAGTGTAGAGTGTAGGGTGTAGAGTGTAGGGTGTAGGGTATAGAGTGTAGGGTATAGAGTGTAGGGTATAGAGTGTAGAGTGTAGGGATTGGAGTGTAGGGTATAGAGTATAGGCTATAGAGTGTAGGGTGTAGAGTGTAGGGTATAGAGTGTAGGGTATAGAGTGTAGGGTATAGAGTGTACGTTATAGAGTGTAGGGTATAGAGTGTAGAGTGTAGGGTATAGAGTTTAGAGTGTAGGGTATAGAGTGTAGGGTATAGAGTGTAAGGTATAGAGTGTAGAGTGTAGGGTATAGAGTGCAGGGTATAGAGTGTAGGGTATAGAGTGTAGGGTGTAGAGTGTAGGGTGTAGGGTATAGAGTGTAGGGTATAGAGTGTAGGGTATAGAGTGTAGAGTGTAGAGTGTAGGGTGTAGATTGTAGGGTATAGAGTGTAGGGTATAGAGTGTAGGGTATAGAGTGTAGGGTGTAGGGATTAGAGTGTAGGGATTAGAGTGTAGGGTGTAGAGTGTAGGGTGTAGTGTGTAGGGTATAGAGTATAGGGTATAGAGTGTAGGGTATAGAGTGTAGGGTATAAAGCGTAGAGTGTAGGGTATAGAGTGTATAGTGTAGGGTATAGAATGTAGGGTATAGAGTGTAGGGTATAGAGTCTAGGGTATAGGGTATAGAGTGTAGGGTGTAGAGTGTAGGGTGTAGGGTGTAGAGTGTATGGTATAAAGTGTAGGGTATAGAGTGTAGGGATTAGAGTGTAGGGTATAGAGTGTAGGGTATAGAGTGTAGGGTATAGAGTGTAGGGTGTAGAGTGTAGAGTGTAGGGTATAGAGTGTAGAGTGTTTGGTATAGAGTGTAGGGTATAGAGTAGAGTGTAGAGTGTAGGGTATAGAGTGTAGAGTGTAGCGGATAGAATGTAGGGTATAGAGTGTAAGGTGTAGAGTGTAGGGTATAGAGTGTATGGTATAGAGTGTGGGGTATAAAGTGTAGAGTTTAGGGTATGGAGTGTAGGGTATAGAGTGTATGGTATAGAGTGTAGGGTATAAAGTGTAGAGTGTAGGGTATAGTGTGTAGGGTATAGAGTGTAGAGTGTAGGGTAAAGAGTGTAGGGTATAGAGTGTAGGGTATAGAGTGCAGAGTGTAGGGTATAGAGTGTAGAGTATAGAGTGCAGGTTGTAGAGTGTAGGGTATAGAGTGTATGGTATGGAGTGTAGGGTATAAAGTGTAGAGTGTAGTGTATAGAGTGTAGGATATAGAGTGTAGGGTATAGAGTGTAGGGTAAAAAGTGTAGAGTGTAGGGTACAGAGTGCAGGGTGTAGAGTGTAGGGTATAGAGTGTAGGGTGTAGAGTGTAGGGTATAGAGTGTAGGGTGTGAGGTATAGAGTGTAGGGTATAGAGTGTAGGGTATAGAGTGTAGAGTGTAGAGTGTAGGGTGTAGAGTGTAGGGTATAGAGTGTAGGGTATAGAGTGTAGGGTATAGAGTGTAGGGTGTAGGGATAAGAGTGTAGGGATTAGAGTGTAGGGTGTAGAGTGTAGGGTATAGAGTGTAGGGCATAGAGTGTAGGGTATAAAGCGTAGAGTGTAGAGTATAGAGTGTATAGTGTAGGGTATAGAGTGTAGGGTATAGAGTGTAGGGTATAGAGTGTAGGGTATAGGGTATAGAGTGTAGGGTGTAGAGTGTAGGGTGTAGGGTGTAGAGTGTATGGTATAGAGTGTAGGGTATAGAGTGTAGGGATTAGAGTGTAGGGTATAGAGTGTAGGGTATAGAGTGTAGGGTATAGAGTGTAGGGTGTAGAGTGTAGAGTGTAGGGTATAGAGTGTAGAGTGTAGGGTATAGAGTGTAGTGTATAGAGTAGAGTGTAGAGTGTAGGGTATAGAGTGTAGAGTGTAGGGGATAGAATGTATGGTATAGAGTGTAAGGTGTAGAGTGTAGGGTATAGAGTGTATGGTATAGAGTGTGGGGTATAAAGTGTAGAGTGTAGGGTATGGAGTGTAGGGTATAGAGTGTATGGTATAGAGTGTAGGGTATAAAGTGTAGAGTGTAGGGTATAGAGTGTAGAGTGTAGGGTAAAGAGTGTAGGGCATAGAGTGTAGGGTATAGAGTGTAGAGTAGGGCATAGAGTGTAGGGTATAGAGTGCAGGTTGTAGAGTGTAGGGTATAGAGTGTAGAGTGTAGGGGATAGAATGTATGGTATAGAGTGTAAGGTGTAGAGTGTAGGGTATAGAGTGTATGGTATAGAGTGTGGGGTATAAAGTGTAGAGTGTAGGGTATATAGTGTAGGGTATAGAGTGTATGGTATAGAGTGTAGGGTATAAAGTGTAGAGTGTAGGGTATAGAGTGTAGAGTGTAGGGTAAAGAGTGTAGGGCATAGAGTGTAGGGTATAGAGTGTAGAGTAGGGTATAGAGTGTAGGGTATAGAGTGCAGGTTGTAGAGTGTAGGGTATAGAGTGTATGGTATAGAGTGTAGCGTATAAAGTGTAGAGTGTAGTGTATAGAGTGTAGGGTATAGAGTGTAGGGTATAGAGTGTAGGGTATAGAGTGTAGAGTGTATGGTAAAGAGTGTAGGGCATAGAGTGTAGGGTATAGAGTGTAGAGTAGGGTATAGAGTGTAGGGTATAGAGTGCAGGTTGTAGAGTGTAGGGTATAGAGTGTATGGTATAGAGTGTAGGGTATAAAGTGTAGAGTGTAGTGTATAGAGTGTAGGGTATAGAGTGTAGGGTATAGAGTGTAGGGTATAGAGTGTAGGCTATAGAGTGTAGAGTGTAGGGTGTAGAGTGTAGGGTATAGAGTGTAGGGTATAGAGTGTAGGGTATAGAGTGTGGAGTAGAGAGTGTAGGGTATAGAGTGTAGGGTATAGAATGTAGAGTGTAGAGTGTAGGGTGTAGAGTGCAAAGTGTAGGGTATAGAGTGTAAGGTATAGAGTGTAGTGTATAGAGTGTATGTTATAGAGTGTAGGGTATAGAGTGTAGAGTTTAGGGTATAGAGTGTAGTGTATAGAGTGTATGGTATAGAGTGTATGGTATAGAGTGTAGAGTGTAGGGTATAGAGTGTAGGGTATAGAGTGTAGGGTATAGAGTGTAGGGTATAGAGTGTAGAGTGTATGGTATAGAGTGTAGGGTATAGAGTGTAGGGTATAGAGTGTAGGGTATAGAGTGTAAGGTATAGAGTGTAGGTTATAGAGTGTAGGGTATAGAGTGTAGGGTATAGAGTGTAGCTTATAGAGCGTAGGGTGTAGGGTATAGAGTGTAGGGTATAGAGTGTAGGGTACAGAGTGTAGAGTGTAGGGTATAGAGTGTATGGTATAGAGCTTAGGGTGTAGAGTGTAGGGTATAGAGTGTAGAGTTTAGGGTATAGAGTGTGGGGCATAGAGTGTATGGTATACAGTGTAGAGTGTAGGGTATAGAGTGTAGGGTATAGAGTGTAGGGTATAGAGTGTAGAGTGTAGGGTATAGAGTGTAGGGTATAGAGTGCAGGTTGTAGAGTGTAGGGTATAGAGTGTAGGGTATAGAGTGTAGGGTATAAAGTGTAGAGTGTAGGGTATAGAGTGTATAGTGTAGGGTATAGAGTGTAGGGTATAGAGTGTATAGTGTAGGGTATAGAGTGTATGCTATAGAGTGTATGGTGTAGAGTGTATGGCATAGAGTGTAGGGTGTAGAGTGTATGGTATAGAGTGTAGGGTATAGAGTGTAGGGTATAGAGTGTAGGGTATAGAGTGTATGTTATAGAGTGTAGGGTATAGAGTGTAGAGTGTAGGGTATAGAGTTTAGAGTGTAGGGTATGGAGTGTAGGGTATAGAGTGTAAGGTATATAGTGTAGCGTGTAGGGTATAGAGTGTAGGGTATAGAGTGTAGGGTATAGAGTGTAGGGTAAAGAGTGTAGAGTGTAGGGTACAGAGTGCAGGGTGTAGAGTGTAGGGTATAGAGTGTAGAGTGTAGGGTGTAGAGTGTAGGGTGTAGAGTGTAGGGTGTAGAGTGTAGGGTGTAGGGTATAGAGTGTAGGGTATAGAGTGTAGGGTATAGAGTGTAGGGTGTAGAGTGTAGGGTGTAGAGTGTAGGGTATAGAGTGTAGGGTATAGAGTGTAGGTTATAGAGTGTAGGGTGTAGGGATTAGAGTGTAGGGATTAGAGTGTAGGGTGTAGAGTGTAGGGTGTAGAGTGTAGGGTATAGAGTGTAGGGTATAGAGTGTAGGGTATAGAGTGTAGAGTGTAGGGATTAGAGTGTAGGGATTAGAGTGTAGGGTATAGAGTGTAGGGTATAGAGTGTAGGGTATAGAGTGTAGGGTATAGAGTGTAGGGTATAGAGTGTAGGGAATAGAGTGTAGAGTGTAGGGTGTAGAATGTAAAGTGTAGGGTATAGAGTGTAAGGTATAGAGTGTAGTGTATAGAGTGTATGTTATAGAGTGTAGGGTATAGAGTGTAGAGTGTAGGGTATAGAGTGTAGGGTATAGAGTGTAGGGTATAGAGTGTAGGGTATAGAGTGTAGGGTGTAGGGTATAGAGTGTAGGGTATAGAATGCACGTTGTAGAGTGTAGGGTATAGAGTGTAGGGTATAGAGAATAGGGTATAAAGTGTAGAGTGTAGGGTATAGAGTGTAGGGTATAGAGTGTAGGGTATAGAGTGTAGATTGTAGGGTATAGAGTGTATGCTATAGAGTGTATGGTGTAGAGTGTATGGTATAGAGTGTAGGGTATAGAGTGTAGAGTGTAGGGTATAGAGTGTAGGGTATAGAGTGTAGGGTATAGAGTGTAGGGTATAAAGTGCATGTTATAGAGTGTAGGATATAGAGTGTAGAGTGTAGAGTGTAGGGTATAGAGTTTAGAGTGTAGGGTATAGAATGTAGGGTATAGAGTGTAGGGTATAGAGTGTAGGGTGTAGAGTGTAGGGTATAGAGTGTAGGGTATAGAGTGTAGGGTATAGAGTGTATGGTATAGAGTGTAGTGTATAGAGTGTAGGGTACAGAGTGTAGGGTATAGAGTGTATGGTATAGAGTGTATAGTATAGAGTGTAGGGTATAGAGTGTATGGTATAGAGTGTAGGGTATAGAGTGTAGAGTGTAGGGTATAGAGTGTAGGGTATAGAGTGTAGGGTATAGAGTGTAGGCTATAGAGTGTAGGGTATAGAGTGTAGAGTGTAGGGTATAGAGTGTAGGGTGTAGAGTGTAGGGTATAGAGTGCAGGGTATAGAGTGTAGGGTGTAGAGTGTAGGCTATAGAGTGTAGGGTATAGATTGCAGGTTGTATAGTGCAGGTTGTAGAGTGTAGGATATAGAGTGTAGGGTATAGAGTGTAGGGTATAGAGTGTAGGGTATAGAGTGTAGGGTATAGAGTGTAGGGTATAGAGTGTAGAGTGTAGGGTATAGAGTGTAGGGTATAGATTGCAGGTTGTAGAGTGCAGGTTGTAGAGTGTAGGGTATAGAGTGTAGGGTATAGAGTGTAGGGTATAGAGTGTAGGGTATAGAGTGTAGGGTATAGAGTGTAGGGTATAAAGTGTAGAGTGTAGGGTATAGAGTGTATAGTGTAGGGTATAGAGTGTAGGGTATAGAGTGTAGGGTATAGAGTGTATAGTGTAGGGTATAGAGTGTATGCTATAGAGTGTATGGTGTAGAGTGTATGGTATAGAGTGTAGGGTGTAGAGTGTAGGGTATAGAGTGTAGGGTATAGAGTGTATGTTATAGAGTGTAGGGTATAGAGTGTAGAGTGTAGGGTATAGAGTTTAGAGTGTAGGGTATAGAGTGTAGGGTATAGAGTGTAGTGTATAGAGTGTAGGGTAAAGAGTGTAGAGTGTAGGGTACAGAGTGCAGGGTGTAGAGTGTAGGGTATAGAGTGTAGAGTGTAGGGTGTAGAGTGTAGGGTGTAGAGTGTAGGGTATTGAGTGTAGAGTGTAGGGTGTAGAGTGTAGGGTGTAGGGTATAGAGTGTAGGGTATAGAGTGTAGGGTATAGAGTGTAGGGTATAGGGTGTAGGGATTAGAGTGTAGGGATTAGAGTGTAGGGATTAGAGTGTAGGGTGTAGAGTGTAGGGTATAGAGTGTAGGGTATAGAGTGTAGGGTATAGAGTGTAGGGTATAGAGTGCAGGTTGTAGAGTGTAGGGTATAGAGTGTAGGGTAAAGAGTGTAGAGTGTAGGGTACAGAGTGCAGGGTGTAGAGTGTAGGGTATAGAGTGTAGGGTGTAGGGTGTAGAGTGTAGGGTATAGAGTGTAGAGTGTAGGGTGTAGAGTGTAGGGTGTAGGGTATAGAGTGTAGGGTATAGATTGTAGGGTATAGAGTGTAGAGTGTAGGGATTGGAGTGTAGGGTATAGAGTATAGGCTATAGAGTGTAGGGTGTAGAGTGTAGGGTATAGAGTGTAGGGTATAGAGTGTAGGGTATAGAGTGTACGTTATAGAGTGTAGGGTATAGAGTGTAGAGTGTAGGGTATAGAGTTTAGAGTGTAGGGTATAGAGTGTAGGGTATAGAGTGTAAGGTATAGAGTGTAGAGTGTAGGGTATAGAGTGCAGGGTATAGAGTGTAGGGTATAGAGTGTAGGGTGTAGAGTGTAGGGTGTAGGGTATAGAGTGTAGGGTATAGAGTGTAGGGTATAGAGTGTAGAGTGTAGAGTGTAGGGTGTAGATTGTAGGGTATAGAGTGTAGGGTATAGAGTGTAGGGTATAGAGTGTAGGGTGTAGGGATTAGAGTGTAGGGATTAGAGTGTAGGGTGTAGAGTGTAGGGTGTAGTGTGTAGGGTATAGAGTATAGGGTATAGAGTGTAGGGTATAGAGTGTAGGGTATAAAGCGTAGAGTGTAGGGTATAGAGTGTATAGTGTAGGGTATAGAATGTAGGGTATAGAGTGTAGGGTATAGAGTCTAGGGTATAGGGTATAGAGTGTAGGGTGTAGAGTGTAGGGTGTAGGGTGTAGAGTGTATGGTATAAAGTGTAGGGTATAGAGTGTAGGGATTAGAGTGTAGGGTATAGAGTGTAGGGTATAGAGTGTAGGGTATAGAGTGTAGGGTGTAGAGTGTAGAGTGTAGGGTATAGAGTGTAGAGTGTTTGGTATAGAGTGTAGGGTATAGAGTAGAGTGTAGAGTGTAGGGTATAGAGTGTAGAGTGTAGCGGATAGAATGTAGGGTATAGAGTGTAAGGTGTAGAGTGTAGGGTATAGAGTGTATGGTATAGAGTGTGGGGTATAAAGTGTAGAGTTTAGGGTATGGAGTGTAGGGTATAGAGTGTATGGTATAGAGTGTAGGGTATAAAGTGTAGAGTGTAGGGTATAGTGTGTAGGGTATAGAGTGTAGAGTGTAGGGTAAAGAGTGTAGGGTATAGAGTGTAGGGTATAGAGTGCAGAGTGTAGGGTATAGAGTGTAGAGTATAGAGTGCAGGTTGTAGAGTGTAGGGTATAGAGTGTATGGTATGGAGTGTAGGGTATAAAGTGTAGAGTGTAGTGTATAGAGTGTAGGATATAGAGTGTAGGGTATAGAGTGTAGGGTAAAAAGTGTAGAGTGTAGGGTACAGAGTGCAGGGTGTAGAGTGTAGGGTATAGAGTGTAGGGTGTAGAGTGTAGGGTATAGAGTGTAGGGTGTGAGGTATAGAGTGTAGGGTATAGAGTGTAGGGTATAGAGTGTAGAGTGTAGAGTGTAGGGTGTAGAGTGTAGGGTATAGAGTGTAGGGTATAGAGTGTAGGGTATAGAGTGTAGGGTGTAGGGATAAGAGTGTAGGGATTAGAGTGTAGGGTGTAGAGTGTAGGGTATAGAGTGTAGGGCATAGAGTGTAGGGTATAAAGCGTAGAGTGTAGAGTATAGAGTGTATAGTGTAGGGTATAGAGTGTAGGGTATAGAGTGTAGGGTATAGAGTGTAGGGTATAGGGTATAGAGTGTAGGGTGTAGAGTGTAGGGTGTAGGGTGTAGAGTGTATGGTATAGAGTGTAGGGTATAGAGTGTAGGGATTAGAGTGTAGGGTATAGAGTGTAGGGTATAGAGTGTAGGGTATAGAGTGTAGGGTGTAGAGTGTAGAGTGTAGGGTATAGAGTGTAGAGTGTAGGGTATAGAGTGTAGTGTATAGAGTAGAGTGTAGAGTGTAGGGTATAGAGTGTAGAGTATAGGGGATAGAATGTATGGTATAGAGTGTAAGGTGTAGAGTGTAGGGTATAGAGTGTATGGTATAGAGTGTGGGGTATAAAGTGTAGAGTGTAGGGTATGGAGTGTAGGGTATAGAGTGTATGGTATAGAGTGTAGGGTATAAAGTGTAGAGTGTAGGGTATAGAGTGTAGAGTGTAGGGTAAAGAGTGTAGGGCATAGAGTGTAGGGTATAGAGTGTAGAGTAGGGCATAGAGTGTAGGGTATAGAGTGCAGAATGTATGGTATAGAGTGTAAGGTGTAGAGTGTAGGGTATAGAGTGTATGGTATAGAGTGTGGGGTATAAAGTGTAGAGTGTAGGGTATGGAGTGTAGGGTATAGAGTGTATGGTATAGAGTGTAGGGTATAAAGTGTAGAGTGTAGGGTATAGAGTGTAGAGTGTAGGGTAAAGAGTGTAGGGCATAGAGTGTAGGGTATAGAGTGTAGAGTAGGGTATAGAGTGTAGGGTATAGAGTGCAGGTTGTAGAGTGTAGGGTATAGAGTGTATGGTATAGAGTGTAGCGTATAAAGTGTAGAGTGTAGTGTATAGAGTGTAGGGTATAGAGTGTAGGGTATAGAGTGTAGGGTATAGAGTGTAGAGTGTATGGTAAAGAGTGTAGGGCATAGAGTGTAGGGTATAGAGTGTAGAGTAGGGTATAGAGTGTAGGGTATAGAGTGCAGGTTGTAGAGTGTAGGGTATAGAGTGTATGGTATAGAGTGTAGGGTATAAAGTGTAGAGTGTAGTGTATAGAGTGTAGGGTATAGAGTGTAGGGTATAGAGTGTAGGGTATAGAGTGTAGGCTATAGAGTGTAGAGTGTAGGGTGTAGAGTGTAGGGTATAGAGTGTAGGGTATAGAGTGTAGGGTATAGAGTGTGGAGTAGAGAGTGTAGGGTATAGAGTGTAGGGTATAGAATGTAGAGTGTAGAGTGTAGGGTGTAGAGTGCAAAGTGTAGGGTATAGAGTGTAAGGTATAGAGTGTAGTGTATAGAGTGTATGTTATAGAGTGTAGGGTATAGAGTGTAGAGTTTAGGGTATAGAGTGTAGTGTATAGAGTGTATGGTATAGAGTGTATGGTATAGAGTGTAGAGTGTAGGGTATAGAGTGTAGGGTATAGAGTGTAGGGTATAGAGTGTAGGGTATAGAGTGTAGAGTGTATGGTATAGAGTGTAGGGTATAGAGTGTAGGGTATAGAGTGTAGGGTATAGAGTGTAAGGTATAGAGTGTAGGTTATAGAGTGTAGGGTATAGAGTGTAGGGTATAGAGTGTAGCTTATAGAGCGTAGGGTGTAGGGTATAGAGTGTAGGGTATAGAGTGTAGGGTACAGAGTGTAGAGTGTAGGGTATAGAGTGTATGGTATAGAGCTTAGGGTGTAGAGTGTAGGGTATAGAGTGTAGAGTTTAGGGTATAGAGTGTGGGGCATAGAGTGTATGGTATACAGTGTAGAGTGTAGGGTATAGAGTGTAGGGTATAGAGTGTAGGGTATAGAGTGTAGAGTGTAGGGTATAGAGTGTAGGGTATAGAGTGCAGGTTGTAGAGTGTAGGGTATAGAGTGTAGGGTATAGAGTGTAGGGTATAAAGTGTAGAGTGTAGGGTATAGAGTGTATAGTGTAGGGTATAGAGTGTAGGGTATAGAGTGTATAGTGTAGGGTATAGAGTGTATGCTATAGAGTGTATGGTGTAGAGTGTATGGCATAGAGTGTAGGGTGTAGAGTGTATGGTATAGAGTGTAGGGTATAGAGTGTAGGGTATAGAGTGTAGGGTATAGAGTGTATGTTATAGAGTGTAGGGTATAGAGTGTAGAGTGTAGGGTATAGAGTTTAGAGTGTAGGGTATGGAGTGTAGGGTATAGAGTGTAAGGTATATAGTGTAGCGTGTAGGGTATAGAGTGTAGGGTATAGAGTGTAGGGTATAGAGTGTAGGGTAAAGAGTGTAGAGTGTAGGGTACAGAGTGCAGGGTGTAGAGTGTAGGGTATAGAGTGTAGAGTGTAGGGTGTAGAGTGTAGGGTGTAGAGTGTAGGGTGTAGAGTGTAGGGTGTAGGGTATAGAGTGTAGGGTATAGAGTGTAGGGTATAGAGTGTAGGGTGTAGAGTGTAGGGTGTAGAGTGTAGGGTATAGAGTGTAGGGTATAGAGTGTAGGTTATAGAGTGTAGGGTGTAGGGATTAGAGTGTAGGGATTAGAGTGTAGGGTGTAGAGTGTAGGGTGTAGAGTGTAGGGTATAGAGTGTAGGGTATAGAGTGTAGGGTATAGAGTGTAGAGTGTAGGGATTAGAGTGTAGGGATTAGAGTGTAGGGTATAGAGTGTAGGGTATAGAGTGTAGGGTATAGAGTGTAGGGTATAGAGTGTAGGGTGTAGGGATTAGAGTGTAGGGATTAGAGTGTAGGGATTAGAGTGTAGGGTGTAGAGTGTAGGGTGTAGAGTGTAGGGTATAGAGTGTAGGGTATAGATTGTAGGGTATAGAGTGTAGAGTGTAGGGATTAGAGTGTATGGTATAGAGTGTAGGGTATAGAATGTAGGGTATAGAGTGTAGGGTAAAGAGTGTAGAGTGTAGGGTACAGAGTGCAGGGTGTAGAGTGTAGGGAATAGAGTGTAGAGTGTAGGGTGTAGAGTGTAGGGTGTAGAGTGTAGGGTGTAGGGTATAGAGTGTAGGGTATAGAGTGTAGGGTATATAGTGTAGGGTGTAGGGATTAGAGTGTAGGGATTAGAGTGTAGGGATTAGAGTGTAGGGTGTAGAGTGTAGGGTGTAGAGTGTAGGGTATAGAGTGTAGGGTATAGAGTGTAGGGTATAGAGTGTAGAGTGTAGGGATTAGAGTGTAGGGTATAGAGTGTAGGGTATAGAGTAGAGTGTAGAGTGCAGGCTATAGAGTGTAGACTATAGAGTGTAGGGTATAGAGTGTAGGGTATAGAGTGTAGGGTATAGAGTGTAAGTTGTAGGGTATAGAGTGTAGGATATAGAGTGCAGGTTGTAGAGTGTAGGGTATAGAGTGTAGGGTATAGAGAGTAGGGTATAAAGTGTAGAGTGTAGGGTATAGAGTGTATAGTGTAGGGTATAGAGTGTAGGGTATAGAGTGTAGGGTATAGAGTGTAGAGTGTAGGGTATAGAGTGTATGCTATAGAGTGTATGGTGTAGAGTGTATGGTATAGAGTGTAGGGTATAGAGTGTAGAGTGTATGGTATAGAGTGTATGGTATAGAGTGTAGGTTATAGAGTGTAGTGTATAGAGTGTAGGGTATAGAGTGTATGTTATAGAGTGTAGGGTATAGAGTGTAGAGTGTAGGGTATAGAGTTTAGAGTGTAGGGTATAGAGTGTAGGGTATAGAGTGTAAGCTATAGAGTGTAGGGTGTAGAGTGTAGGGTATAGAGTGTAGGGTATAGAGTGTATGGTATAGAGTGTATGGTATAGAGTGTAGGGTATAGAGTGTATGGTATAGAGTGTAGGGTATAGAGTGTAGAGTGTAGGGATTAGAGTGTAGGGTGTAGAGTGTATGGTATAGAGTGTAGAGTGTAGGTTATCGAGTGTAGGGTATAGAGTGTAGGGTGTAGAGTGTAGGGTATAGAGTGTTGGGTGTAGAGTGCAGGGTGTAGAGTGCAGGGTATAGAGTGTAGGATAGAGTGTGGTAGAGTGTAGGAGAGTAGGTAGTAGGTGTAGGGTGTAGAGTTATAGAGTGTAGGGTAGTAGAGGTGTAGTGTAGGTATAGAGTGTAGGTAGAGGTAGAGTGTAGGGTAGAGTAGTGTAGGGAAGGTGTAGAGTGTAGAGTGTAGGGTATAGACGTGTAGGATAGAGTGTAGGCTATAGAGTGTAGGGTATAGAGTGTAGGTATAGAGTGTAGGCTATAGAGTGTAGGGTATAGAGTGTAGAGTGTAGGGTATAAAGTGTAGGGTATAGAGTGTAGGGTTTAGAGTGTTGGGTGTAGAGTGCAGGGTGTAGAGTGCAGGGTATAGAGTGTAGGGTATAGAGTGTAGTGTATAAAGTGTAGAGTGTAGGGTATAGAGTGTAGGGTGTAGGGTGTAGAGTGTAGGGTGTTGAGTGTAGGGTATAGAGTGTAGGGTATAGAGTGTAGGGTGTAGGGTATAGAGTGTAGGGGATAGAGTGTAGGGTATAGAGTGTAGAGTGTATGGTATAGAGTGTAGAGTGTAGGGTATAGAGTGTAGGGTATAGACTGTAGGGTATAGAGTGTGGCGTAAAGAGTGTAGGGTATAGAGTGTAGAGTGTAGGGTATAGAGTGTACGGTATGGAGTGTAGGGTATAGAGTGTAGGGTATAGAGTGTAGAGTACAGGAACACATGGGCTACTTGCACAGTGAACAAGTCTGTATGATCATGTTCACACACCACCAAGAAACCTGAAGACACAAAAGAGAATAGTAAAACCAAAAACACTCAGTTTGAAAAAATGTTGCAGTAATCCGCAAGTGCTAGTAAAAGATGTAAAAAACAGGGTATTTGGTTGATACGTTTTTTGCAAAAAATGTATACTAAGCTGCTCTACCAATCTTCACGGTATACCCTTATCAGAGCAGTCCTAACTAATGTATGCAATCCCTATCTGATGTATTTAAAAACCTGATCATCTGTATATAACCTGTGTGAACAGGGTTCAGAGTGTAGAGTGTAGGGTATAGAATGTAGGGTATAGAGTGTAGGGTATAGAGTGTAGGGAATAGAGTGTAGAGTGTAAGGTATAGAGTGTAGAGTGTAGGGTATAGACGGTAGGGTGTAGAGTGTAGGGAGTAGAGTGTAGGGTATAGAGTGTAGAGTGTAGGGTATAGAGTGCAGGGTATAGAGTGTAGGGCGTAGAGCGTAGGCTATAGAGTGTAGGGTATAGAGTGTAGAGTGTAGGGTATAGAGTGTAGGGTATAGAGTGTAGGGTATAGAGTGTAGGGTGTAGAGTGTAGAGTGTAGGGTATAGAGTGTAGAGTGTAGGGTATAGAGTGTAGGGTATAGAGTAGAGTGTAGAGTGTAGGTTATAGAGTGGAGAGTGTAGGGGATAGAATGTAGGGTATAGCGTGTAAGGTGTAGAGTGTAGGGTATAGAGTGTATGGTATAGAGTGTGGGGTATAAAGTGTAGAGTGTAGGGTATGGAGTGTAGGGTATAGAGTGTATGGTATAGAGTGTAGGGTATAAAGTGTAGAGTGTAGGGTATAGAGTGTAGGGTATAGAGTGTAGAGTGTAGGGTAAAGAGTGTAGGGCATAGAGTGTAGGGTATAGAGTGTAGAGTGTAGGGTATAGAGTGTAGGGTATAGCGTGCAGGTTGTAGAGTGTAGGGTATAGAGTGTATGGTATAGAGTGTAGGGTATAAAGTGTAGAGTGTAGTGTATAGAGTGTAGGGTATAGAGTGTAGGGTATAGAGTGTAGGGTATAGAGTGTAGGCTATAGAGTGTAGAGTGTAGGGTGTAGAGTGTAGGGTATTGAGTGTAGGGTATAGAGTGTAGGGTATAGAGTGTGGAGTAGAGAGTGTAGGGTATAGAGTGTAGGGTATAGAGTGTAGAGTATAGAGTGCAGGTTGTAGAGTGTAGGGTATAGAGTGTATGGTATAGAGTGTAGGGTATAAAGTGTAGAGTGTAGTGTATAGAGTGTAGGGTATAGAGTGTAGGGTATAGAGTGTAGGGTAAAGAGTGTAAAGTGTAGGGTACAGAGTGCAGGGTGTAGAGTGTAGGGTATAGAGTGTAGGGTGTAGAGTGTAGGGTATAGAGTGTAGGGTGTAGAGTGTAGGGTGTGAGGTATAGAGTGTAGGGTATAGAGTGTAGGGTATAGAGTGTAGAGTGTAGGGTGTAGAGTGTAGGTTATAGAGTGTAGGGTATAGAATGTAGGGTATGGAGTGTAGGGTGTAGGGATAAGAGTGTAGGGATTAGAGTGTAGGGTGTAGAGTGTAGGGTGTAGAGTGTAGGGTATAGAGTGTAGGGTATAGAGTGTAGGGTATAAAGCGTAGAGTGTAGGGTATAGAGTGTATAGTGTAGGGTATAGAGTGTAGGGTATAGAGTGTAGGGTATAGAGTGTAGGGTATAGGGTATAGAGTGTAGGGTGTAGAGTGTAGGGTGTAGGGTGGAGAGTGTATGGTATAGAGTGTAGGGTATAGAGTGTAGGGGTTAGAGTGTAGGGTATAGAGTGTAGGGTATAGAGTGTAGCGTATAGAGTGTAGGGTGTAGAGTGTAGAGTGTAGGGTGTAGAGTGTAGAGTGTAGGGTATAGAGTGTAGGGTATAGAGTAGAGTGTAGAGTGTAGGGTATATAGTGTAGAGTGTAGGGGATAGAATGTAGGGTATAGAGTGTAAGGTGTAGAGTGTAGGGTATAGAGTGTATGGTATAGAGTGTGGGGTATAAAGTGTAGAGTGTAGGATATGGAGTGTAGGGTATAGAGTATATAGTGTAGGGTATAGAGTGTAGGGTGTAAAGTGTAGGGTGTAGAGTGTAGGGTGTAGAGTGTAGGGTGTAGAGTGTAGGGTATAGAGTGTAGGGTATAGAGTGTAGGGTATAGAGTGTAGGGTATAGAGTGTAGAGTGTAGGGTATAGAGTGTAGGGTATAGAGTGTAGGGTATAGAGTGTAGGGTATAGAGTGTATGGTGTAGAGTGTAGGGTATAGAATGTAGAGTTTAGGGTAGAGAGTGTGGGGCATAGAGTGTATGGTATACAGTGTAGAGTGTAGGGTATAGAGTGTATAGTGTAGGGTATAGAGTGTAGGGTATAGAGTGTATGGTATAGAGTGTAGGGTATAAAGTGTAGAGTGTAGGGTATAGAGTGTATGGTATAGAGTGTAGGGTATAAAGTGTAGAGTGTAGGGTATAGAGTGTAGGGTATAGAGTGTAGGGTATAGAGTGTAGGGTATAGATTGTAGGGTAAAGAGTGTAGAGTGTAGGGTACAGAGTGCAGGGTGTAGAGTGTAGGGTATAGAGTGTAGGGTATAGAGTGTAGGGTATAGAGTGTAGGGTATAAAGTGTAGGGTGTAGGGTATAGAGTGTAGGGTATAGAGTGCAGGTTGTAGAGTGTAGGGTATAGAGTGTATGGTATAGGGTGTAGGGTATAAAGTGTAGGGTATAGAGTGTAGGGTATAGAGTGTAGGGTATAGAATGTAGGGTATAGAGTGTAGGGTATAGAGTGTAGGCTATAGAGTGTAGAGTATATAGTGTAAAGTGTAGGGTATAGAGTGTAGGGTATAGAGTGTAGGGTATAGAGTGTAGGGTGTAGGGATTAGAGTGTAGGGTACAGAGTGTAGGGTATAGAATGTAGGGTATAGAGTGTAGGGTAAAGAGTGTAGAGTGTAGGGTACAGAGTGCAGGGTGTAGAGTGTAGGGAATAGAGTGTAGAGTGTAGGGTGTAGAGTGTAGGGTGTAGAGTGTAGGGTGTAGAGTGTAGGGTGTAGGGTATAGAGTGTAGGGTATAGAGTGTAGGGTATAGAGTGTAGGGTGTAGGGATTAGAGTGTAGGGATTAGAGTGTAGGGATTAGAGTGTAGGGTGTAGAGTGTAGGGTGTAGAGTGTAGGGTATAGAGTGTAGGGTATAGAGTGTAGGGTATAGAGTGTAGAGTGTAGGGATTAGAGTGCAGGGTATAGAGTGTAGGGTATAGAGTAGAGTGTAGAGTGTAGGCTATAGAGTGTAGACTATGGAGTGTAGGGTATAGAGTGTAGGATATAGAGTGTAGGGTATATAGTGTAGGGTATAGAGTGTAAGGTGTAGGGTATAGAGTGTAGGGTATAGAGTGCAGGTTGTAGAGTGTAGGGTATAGAGTGTAGGGTATAGAGAGTAGGGTATAAAGTGTAGAGTGTAGGGTATAGAGTGTAGAGTGTAGGGTATAGAGTGTATGCTATAGCGTGTATGGTGTAGAGTGTATGGTATAGAGTGTAGGGTATAGAGTGTAGAGTGTATGGTATAGAGTGTATGGTATAGAGTGTAGGGTATAGAGTGTAGGGTATAGAGTGTAGGGTATAGAGTGTAGGGTATAGAGTGTATGTTATAGAGTGTAGGGTATAGAGTGTAGAGTGTAGGGTATAGAGTTTACAGTGTAGGGTATAGAGTGTAGGGTATAGAGTGTAAGGTATAGAGTGTAGGGTGTAGAGTGTAGGGTATAGAGTGTAGGGTATAGAGTGTATGGTATAGAGTGTATGGTATAGAGTGTAGGGTATAGAGTGTATGGTATAGAGTGTAGGGTATAGAGTGTAGAGTGTAGGGATTAGAGTGTAGGGTGTAGAGTGTATGGTATAGAGTGTAGAGTGTAAGTTATCGAGTGTAGGGTATAGAGTGTAGGGTGTAGAGTGTAGGGTATAGAGTGTTGGGTGTAGAGTGCAGGGTGTAGAGTGCAGGGTATAGAGTGTAGGATATAGAGTGTAGAGTGTAGGGTATAGAGTGTAGGGTGTAGGGTATAGAGTGTAGAGTGTAGGGTATAGAGTGTAGGGTATAGAGTGTAGGGTACAGAGTGTAGGGAATAGAGTGTAGAGTGTAAGGTGTAGAGTGTAGGGTATAGAGTGTAGGGTATATACTGTAGGGTATAGAGTGTAGGCTATAGAGTGTAGGGTATAGAGTGTAAAGTGTAGGGTATAGAGTATAGGGTATAGAGTGTAGGGTTTAGAGTGTTGGGTGTAGAGTGCAGGGTGTAGAGTGCAGGGTATAGAGTGTAGGGTATAGAGTGTAGGGTATAAAGTGTAGAGTGTAGGGTATAGAGTGTATAGTGTAGGGTATAGAGTGTAGGGTATAGAGTGTAGGGTATAGAGTGTAGGGTATAGAGTGTAGGGTATAGGGTATAGAGTGTAGGGTGTAGGGTGTAGAGTGTAGGGTGTTGAGTGTAGGGTATAGAGTGTAGGGTATAGAGTGTAGGGTGTAGGGTATAGAGTGTAGGGGATAGAGTGTAGGGTATAGAGTGTAGAGTGTATGGTATAGAGTGTAGAGTGTAGGGTATAGAGTGTAGGGTATAGACTGTAGGGTATAGAGTGTGGCGTAAAGAGTGTAGGGTATAGAGTGTAGAGTGTAGGGTATAGAGTGTACGGTATGGAGTGTAGGGTATAGAGTGTAGGGTATAGAGTGTAGAGTGTAGGGTATAGAATGTAGGGTATAGAGTGTAGGGTATAGAGTGTAGGGAATAGAGTGTAGGGTGTAGAGTGTAGGCTATAGAGTGTAGGGTATAGAGTGTAGAGTGTAGGGTATAGAGTGTAGGGTATAGAGTGTAGGGTATAGAGTGTAGGGTATAGAGTGTAGAGTGTAGGGTATAGAGTGTAGGGTATAGATTGCAGGTTGTAGAGTGCAGGTTGTAGAGTGTAGGGTATAGAGTGTAGGGTATAGAGTGTAGGGTATAGAGTGTAGGGTATAGAGTGTAGGGTATAAAGTGTAGAGTGTAGGGTATAGAGTGTATAGTGTAGGGTATAGAGTGTAGGGTATAGAGTGTAGGGTATAGAGTGTATAGTGTAGGGTATAGAGTGTATGCTATAGAGTGTATGGTGTAGAGTGTATGGTATAGAGTGTAGGGTGTAGAGTGTATGGTATAGAGTGTAGGGTGTAGAGTGTAGGGTATAGAGTGTAGGGTATAGAGTGTATGTTATAGAGTGTAGGGTATAGAGTGTAGAGTGTAGGGTATAGAGTTTAGAGTGTAGGGTATAGAGTGTAGGGTATAGAGTGTAGTGTATAGAGTGTAGGGTAAAGAGTGTAGAGTGTAGGGTACAGAGTGCAGGGTGTAAAGTGTAGGTTATAGAGTGTAGAGTGTAGGGTGTAGAGTGTAGGGTGTAGAGTGTAGGGTATAGAGTGTAGAGTGTAGGGTGTAGAGTGTAGGGTGTAGGGTATAGAGTGTGGGGTATAGAGTGTAGGGTATAGAGTGTAGGGTATAGGGTGTAGGGATTAGAGTGTAGGGATTAGAGTGTAGGGATTAGAGTGTAGGGTGTAGAGTGTAGGGTATAGAGTGTAGGGTATAGAGTGTAGGGTATAGAATGTAGGGTATAGAGTGCAGGTTGTAGAGTGTAGGGTATAGAGTGTAGGGTAAAGAGTGTAGAGTGTAGGGTACAGAGTGCAGGGTGTAGAGTGTAGGGTATAGAGTGTAGGGTGTAGGGTGTAGAGTGTAGGGTATAGAGTGTAGAGTGTAGGGTGTAGAGTGTAGGGTGTAGGGTATAGAGTGTAGGGTATAGAGTGTAGGGTATAGAGTGTAGAGTGTATGGATTGGAGTGTAGGGTATAGAGTGTAGGCTATAGAGTGTAGGGTGTAGAGTGTAGGGTATAGAGTGTAGGGTATAGAGTGTAGGGTATAGAGTGTACGTTATAGAGTGTAGGGTATAGAGTGTAGAGTGTAGGGTATAGAGTTTAGAGTGTAGGGTATAGAGTGTAGGGTATAGAGTGTAAGGTATAGAGTGTAGAGTGTAGGGTATAGAGTGTAGGGTATAGAGTGTAGGGTATAGAGTGTAGGGTGTAGAGTGTAGGGTGTAGGGTATAGAGTGTAGGGTATAGAGTGTAGGGTATAGAGTGTAGAGTGTAGAGTGTAGGGTGTAGATTGTAGGGTATAGAGTGTAGGGATTAGAGTGTAGGGTGTAGAGTGTAGGGTGTAGTGTGTAGGGTATAGAGTATAGGGTATAGAGTGTAGGGTATAGAGTGTAGGGTATAAAGCGTAGAGTGTAGGGTATAGAGTGTATAGTGTAGGGTATAGAGTGTAGGGTATAGAGTGTAGGGTATAGAGTCTAGGGTATAGGGTATAGAGTGTAGGGTGTAGAGTGTAGGGTGTAGGGTGTAGAGTGTATGGTATAAAGTGTAGGGTATAGAGTGTAGGGATTAGAGTGTAGGGTATAGAGTGTAGGGTATAGAGTGTAGGGTATAGAGTGTAGGGTGTAGAGTGTAGAGTGTAGGGTATAGAGTGTAGAGTGTAGGGTATAGAGTGTAGGGTATAGAGTAGAGTGTAGAGTGTAGGGTATAGAGTGTAGAGTGTAGCGGATAGAATGTAGGGTATAGAGTGTAAGGTGTAGAGTGTAGGGTATAGAGTGTATGGTATAGAGTGTGGGGTATAAAGTGTAGAGTTTAGGGTATGGAGTGTAGGGTATAGAGTGTAGGGTGTAAAGTGTAGGGTGTAGAGTGTAGGGTGTAGAGTGTAGGGTGTAGAGTGTAGGGTATAGAGTGTAGGGTATAGAGTGTAGGGTATAGAGTGTAAGGTATAGAGTGTAGAGTGTAGGGTATAGAGTGTAGGGTATAGAGTGTAGGGTATAGAGTGTAGGGTATAGAGTGTATGGTGTAGAGTGTAGGGTATAGAATGTAGAGTTTAGGGTAGAGAGTGTGGGGCATAGAGTGTATGGTATACAGTGTAGAGTGTAGGGTATAGAGTGTATAGTGTAGGGTATAGAGTGTAGGGTATAGAGTGTATGGTATAGAGTGTAGGGTATAAAGTGTAGAGTGTAGGGTATAGAGTGTATGGTATAGAGTGTAGGGTATAAAGTGTAGAGTGTAGGGTATAGAGTGTAGGGTATAGAGTGTAGGGTATAGAGTGTAGGGTATAGATTGTAGGGTAAAGAGTGTAGAGTGTAGGGTACAGAGTGCAGGGTGTGGAGTGTAGGGTATAGAGTGTAGAGTGTAGAGTGTAGGGTGTAGAGTGTAGGGTATAGAGTGTAGGGTATAGAGTGTAGGGTATAAAGTGTAGGTTGTAGGGTATAGAGTGTAGGGTATAGAGTGCAGGTTGTAGAGTGTAGGGTATAGAGTGTATGGTATAGGGTGTAGGGTATAAAGTGTAGGGTATAGAGTGTAGGGTATAGAGTGTAGGGTATAGAATGTAGGGTATAGAGTGTAGGGTATAGAGTGTAGGCTATAGAGTGTAGAGTATATAGTGTAAAGTGTAGGGTATAGAGTGTAGGGTATAGAGTGTAGGGTATAGAGTGTAGGGTGTAGGGATTAGAGTGTAGGGTACAGAGTGTAGGGTATAGAATGTAGGGTATAGAGTGTAGGGTAAAGAGTGTAGAGTGTAGGGTACAGAGTGCAGGGTGTAGAGTGTAGGGAATAGAGTGTAGAGTGTAGGGTGTAGAGTGTAGGGTGTAGAGTGTAGGGTGTAGAGTGTAGGGTGTAGGGTATAGAGTGTAGGGTATAGAGTGTAGGGTATAGAGTGTAGGGTGTAGGGATTAGAGTGTAGGGATTAGAGTGTAGGGATTAGAGTGTAGGGTGTAGAGTGTAGGGTGTAGAGTGTAGGGTATAGTGTGCAGGGTATAGAGTGTAGGGTATAGAGTGTAGAGTGTAGGGATTAGAGTGCAGGGTATAGAGTGTAGGGTATAGAGTAGAGTGTAGAGTGTAGGCTATAGAGTGTAGACTATGGAGTGTAGGGTATAGAGTGTAGGATATAGAGTGTAGGGTATATAGTGTAGGGTATAGAGTGTAAGGTGTAGGGTATAGAGTGTAGGGTATAGAGTGCAGGTTGTAGAGTGTAGGGTATAGAGTGTAGGGTATAGAGAGTAGGGTATAAAGTGTAGAGTGTAGGGTATAGAGTGTAGAGTGTAGGGTATAGAGTGTATGCTATAGCATGTATGGTGTAGAGTGTATGGTATAGAGTGTAGGGTATAGAGTGTAGAGTGTATGGTATAGAGTGTATGGTATAGAGTGTAGGGTATAGAGTGTAGGGTATAGAGTGTAGGGTATAGAGTGTAGGGTATAGAGTGTATGTTATAGAGTGTAGGGTATAGAGTGTAGAGTGTAGGGTATAGAGTTTACAGTGTAGGGTATAGAGTGTAGGGTATAGAGTGTAAGGTATAGAGTGTAGGGTGTAGAGTGTAGGGTATAGAGTGTAGGGTATAGAGTGTATGGTATAGAGTGTATGGTATAGAGTGTAGGGTATAGAGTGTATGGTATAGAGTGTAGGGTATAGAGTGTAGAGTGTAGGGATTAGAGTGTAGGGTGTAGAGTGTATGGTATAGAGTGTAGAGTGTAAGTTATCGAGTGTAGGGTATAGAGTGTAGGGTGTAGAGTGTAGGGTATAGAGTGTTGGGTGTAGAGTGCAGGGTGTAGAGTGCAGGGTATAGAGTGTAGGATATAGAGTGTAGAGTGTAGGGTATAGAGTGTAGGGTGTAGGGTATAGAGTGTAGAGTGTAGGGTATAGAGTGTAGGGTATAGAGTGTAGGGTATAGAGTGTAGGGAATAGAGTGTAGAGTGTAAGGTGTAGAGTGTAGGGTATAGAGTGTAGGATATAGAGTGTAGAGTGTAGGGTATAGAGTGTAGGGTGTAGGGTATAGAGTGTAGAGTGTAGGGTATAGAGTGTAGGGTATATACTGTAGGGTATAGAGTGTAGGCTATAGAGTGTAGGGTATAGAGTGTAAAGTGTAGGGTATAGAGTATAGGGTATAGAGTGTAGGGTTTAGAGTGTTGGGTGTAGAGTGCAGGGTGTAGAGTGCAGGGTATAGAGTGTAGGGTATAGAGTGTAGGGTATAAAGTGTAGAGTGTAGGGTATAGAGTGTATAGTGTAGGGTATAGAGTGTAGGGTATAGAGTGTAGGGTATAGAGTGTAGGGTATAGAGTGTAGGGTATAGGGTATAGAGTGTAGGGTGTAGGGTGTAGAGTGTAGGGTGTTGAGTGTAGGGTATAGAGTGTAGGGTATAGAGTGTAGGGTGTAGGGTATAGAGTGTAGGGGATAGAGTGTAGGGTATAGAGTGTAGAGTGTATGGTATAGAGTGTAGAGTGTAGGGTATAGAGTGTAGGGTATAGACTGTAGGGTATAGAGTGTGGCGTAAAGAGTGTAGGGTATAGAGTGTAGAGTGTAGGGTATAGAGTGTACGGTATGGAGTGTAGGGTATAGAGTGTAGGGTATAGAGTGTAGAGTGTAGGGTATAGAATGTAGGGTATAGAGTGTAGGGTATAGAGTGTAGGGAATAGAGTGTAGAGTGTAAGGTATAGAGTGTAGAGTGTAGGGTATAGACGGTAGGGTGTAGAGTGTAGGGAGTAGAGTGTAGGGTATAGAGTGTAGAGTGTAGGGTATAGAGTGCAGGGTATAGAGTGTAGGGTGTAGAGTGTAGGCTATAGAGTGTAGGGTATAGATTGCAGGTTGTATAGTGCAGGTTGTAGAGTGTAGGGTATAGAGTGTAGGGTATAGAGTGTAGGGTATAGAGTGTAGGGTATAGAGTGTAGGGTATAGAGTGTAGGGTATAGAGTGTAGAGTGTAGGGTATAGAGTGTAGGGTATAGATTGCAGGTTGTAGAGTGCAGGTTGTAGAGTGTAGGGTATAGAGTGTAGGGTATAGAGTGTAGGGTATAGAGTGTAGGGTATAGAGTGTAGGGTATAAAGTGTAGAGTGTAGGGTATAGAGTGTATAGTGTAGGGTATAGAGTGTAGGGTATAGAGTGTAGGGTATAGAGTGTATAGTGTAGGGTATAGAGTGTATGCTATAGAGTGTATGGTGTAGAGTGTATGGTATAGAGTGTAGGGTGTAGAGTGTAGGGTATAGAGTGTAGGGTATAGAGTGTATGTTATAGAGTGTAGGGTATAGAGTGTAGAGTGTAGGGTATAGAGTTTAGAGTGTAGGGTATAGAGTGTAGGGTATAGAGTGTAGTGTATAGAGTGTAGGGTAAAGAGTGTAGAGTGTAGGGTACAGAGTGCAGGGTGTAGAGTGTAGGGTATAGAGTGTAGAGTGTAGGGTGTAGAGTGTAGGGTGTAGAGTGTAGGGTATTGAGTGTAGAGTGTAGGGTGTAGAGTGTAGGGTGTAGGGTATAGAGTGTAGGGTATAGAGTGTAGGGTATAGAGTGTAGGGTATAGGGTGTAGGGATTAGAGTGTAGGGATTAGAGTGTAGGGATTAGAGTGTAGGGTGTAGAGTGTAGGGTATAGAGTGTAGGGTATAGAGTGTAGGGTATAGAGTGTAGGGTATAGAGTGCAGGTTGTAGAGTGTAGGGTATAGAGTGTAGGGTAAAGAGTGTAGAGTGTAGGGTACAGAGTGCAGGGTGTAGAGTGTAGGGTATAGAGTGTAGGGTGTAGGGTGTAGAGTGTAGGGTATAGAGTGTAGAGTGTAGGGTGTAGAGTGTAGGGTGTAGGGTATAGAGTGTAGGGTATAGAGTGTAGGGTATAGAGTGTAGAGTGTAGGGATTGGAGTGTAGGGTATAGAGTATAGGCTATAGAGTGTAGGGTGTAGAGTGTAGGGTATAGAGTGTAGGGTATAGAGTGTAGGGTATAGAGTGTACGTTATAGAGTGTAGGGTATAGAGTGTAGAGTGTAGGGTATAGAGTTTAGAGTGTAGGGTATAGAGTGTAGGGTATAGAGTGTAAGGTATAGAGTGTAGAGTGTAGGGTATAGAGTGCAGGGTATAGAGTGTAGGGTATAGAGTGTAGGGTGTAGAGTGTAGGGTGTAGGGTATAGAGTGTAGGGTATAGAGTGTAGGGTATAGAGTGTAGAGTGTAGAGTGTAGGGTGTAGATTGTAGGGTATAGAGTGTAGGGTATAGAGTGTAGGGTATAGAGTGTAGGGTGTAGGGATTAGAGTGTAGGGATTAGAGTGTAGGGTGTAGAGTGTAGGGTGTAGTGTGTAGGGTATAGAGTATAGGGTATAGAGTGTAGGGTATAGAGTGTAGGGTATAGAGTGTAGGGTATAGAGTAGAGTGTAGAGTGTAGGTTATAGAGTGGAGAGTGTAGGGGATAGAATGTAGGGTATAGCGTGTAAGGTGTAGAGTGTAGGGTATAGAGTGTATGGTATAGAGTGTGGGGTATAAAGTGTAGAGTGTAGGGTATGGAGTGTAGGGTATAGAGTGTATGGTATAGAGTGTAGGGTATAAAGTGTAGAGTGTAGGGTATAGAGTGTAGGGTATAGAGTGTAGAGTGTAGGGTAAAGAGTGTAGGGCATAGAGTGTAGGGTATAGAGTGTAGAGTGTAGGGTATAGAGTGTAGGGTATAGCGTGCAGGTTGTAGAGTGTAGGGTATAGAGTGTATGGTATAGAGTGTAGGGTATAAAGTGTAGAGTGTAGTGTATAGAGTGTAGGGTATAGAGTGTAGGGTATAGAGTGTAGGGTATAGAGTGTAGGCTATAGAGTGTAGAGTGTAGGGTGTAGAGTGTAGGGTATTGAGTGTAGGGTATAGAGTGTAGGGTATAGAGTGTGGAGTAGAGAGTGTAGGGTATAGAGTGTAGGGTATAGAGTGTAGAGTATAGAGTGCAGGTTGTAGAGTGTAGGGTATAGAGTGTATGGTATAGAGTGTAGGGTATAAAGTGTAGAGTGTAGTGTATAGAGTGTAGGGTATAGAGTGTAGGGTATAGAGTGTAGGGTAAAGAGTGTAAAGTGTAGGGTACAGAGTGCAGGGTGTAGAGTGTAGGGTATAGAGTGTAGGGTGTAGAGTGTAGGGTATAGAGTGTAGGGTGTAGAGTGTAGGGTGTGAGGTATAGAGTGTAGGGTATAGAGTGTAGGGTATAGAGTGTAGAGTGTAGGGTGTAGAGTGTAGGTTATAGAGTGTAGGGTATAGAATGTAGGGTATGGAGTGTAGGGTGTAGGGATAAGAGTGTAGGGATTAGAGTGTAGGGTGTAGAGTGTAGGGTGTAGAGTGTAGAATATAGAGTGTAGGGTATAGAGTGTAGGGTATAAAGCGTAGAGTGTAGGGTATAGAGTGTATAGTGTAGGGTATAGAGTGTAGGGTATAGAGTGTAGGGTATAGAGTGTAGGGTATAGGGTATAGAGTGTAGGGTGTAGAGTGTAGGGTGTAGGGTGGAGAGTGTATGGTATAGAGTGTAGGGTATAGAGTGTAGGGGTTAGAGTGTAGGGTATAGAGTGTAGGGTATAGAGTGTAGCGTATAGAGTGTAGGGTGTAGAGTGTAGAGTGTAGGGTGTAGAGTGTAGAGTGTAGGGTATAGAGTGTAGGGTATAGAGTAGAGTGTAGAGTGTAGGGTATATAGTGTAGAGTGTAGGGGATAGAATGTAGGGTATAGAGTGTAAGGTGTAGAGTGTAGGGTATAGAGTGTATGGTATAGAGTGTGGGGTATAAAGTGTAGAGTGTAGGATATGGAGTGTAGGGTATAGAGTATATAGTGTAGGGTATAGAGTGTAGGGTGTAAAGTGTAGGGTGTAGAGTGTAGGGTGTAGAGTGTAGGGTGTAGAGTGTAGGGTATAGAGTGTAGGGTATAGAGTGTAGGGTATAGAGTGTAGGGTATAGAGTGTAGAGTGTAGGGTATAGAGTGTAGGGTATAGAGTGTAGGGTATAGAGTGTAGGGTATAGAGTGTATGGTGTAGAGTGTAGGGTATAGAATGTAGAGTTTAGGGTAGAGAGTGTGGGGCATAGAGTGTATGGTATACAGTGTAGAGTGTAGGGTATAGAGTGTATAGTGTAGGGTATAGAGTGTAGGGTATAGAGTGTATGGTATAGAGTGTAGGGTATAAAGTGTAGAGTGTAGGGTATAGAGTGTATGGTATAGAGTGTAGGGTATAAAGTGTAGAGTGTAGGGTATAGAGTGTAGGGTATAGAGTGTAGGGTATAGAGTGTAGGGTATAGATTGTAGGGTAAAGAGTGTAGAGTGTAGGGTACAGAGTGCAGGGTGTAGAGTGTAGGGTATAGAGTGTAGGGTATAGAGTGTAGGGTATAGAGTGTAGGGTATAAAGTGTAGGGTGTAGGGTATAGAGTGTAGGGTATAGAGTGCAGGTTGTAGAGTGTAGGGTATAGAGTGTATGGTATAGGGTGTAGGGTATAAAGTGTAGGGTATAGAGTGTAGGGTATAGAGTGTAGGGTATAGAATGTAGGGTATAGAGTGTAGGGTATAGAGTGTAGGCTATAGAGTGTAGAGTATATAGTGTAAAGTGTAGGGTATAGAGTGTAGGGTATAGAGTGTAGGGTATAGAGTGTAGGGTGTAGGGATTAGAGTGTAGGGTACAGAGTGTAGGGTATAGAATGTAGGGTATAGAGTGTAGGGTAAAGAGTGTAGAGTGTAGGGTACAGAGTGCAGGGTGTAGAGTGTAGGGAATAGAGTGTAGAGTGTAGGGTGTAGAGTGTAGGGTGTAGAGTGTAGGGTGTAGAGTGTAGGGTGTAGGGTATAGAGTGTAGGGTATAGAGTGTAGGGTATAGAGTGTAGGGTGTAGGGATTAGAGTGTAGGGATTAGAGTGTAGGGATTAGAGTGTAGGGTGTAGAGTGTAGGGTGTAGAGTGTAGGGTATAGAGTGTAGGGTATAGAGTGTAGGGTATAGAGTGTAGAGTGTAGGGATTAGAGTGCAGGGTATAGAGTGTAGGGTATAGAGTAGAGTGTAGAGTGTAGGCTATAGAGTGTAGACTATGGAGTGTAGGGTATAGAGTGTAGGATATAGAGTGTAGGGTATATAGTGTAGGGTATAGAGTGTAAGGTGTAGGGTATAGAGTGTAGGGTATAGAGTGCAGGTTGTAGAGTGTAGGGTATAGAGTGTAGGGTATAGAGAGTAGGGTATAAAGTGTAGAGTGTAGGGTATAGAGTGTAGAGTGTAGGGTATAGAGTGTATGCTATAGCGTGTATGGTGTAGAGTGTATGGTATAGAGTGTAGGGTATAGAGTGTAGAGTGTATGGTATAGAGTGTATGGTATAGAGTGTAGGGTATAGAGTGTAGGGTATAGAGTGTAGGGTATAGAGTGTAGGGTATAGAGTGTATGTTATAGAGTGTAGGGTATAGAGTGTAGAGTGTAGGGTATAGAGTTTACAGTGTAGGGTATAGAGTGTAGGGTATAGAGTGTAAGGTATAGAGTGTAGGGTGTAGAGTGTAGGGTATAGAGTGTAGGGTATAGAGTGTATGGTATAGAGTGTATGGTATAGAGTGTAGGGTATAGAGTGTATGGTATAGAGTGTAGGGTATAGAGTGTAGAGTGTAGGGATTAGAGTGTAGGGTGTAGAGTGTATGGTATAGAGTGTAGAGTGTAAGTTATCGAGTGTAGGGTATAGAGTGTAGGGTGTAGAGTGTAGGGTATAGAGTGTTGGGTGTAGAGTGCAGGGTGTAGAGTGCAGGGTATAGAGTGTAGGATATAGAGTGTAGAGTGTAGGGTATAGAGTGTAGGGTGTAGGGTATAGAGTGTAGAGTGTAGGGTATAGAGTGTAGGGTATAGAGTGTAGGGTACAGAGTGTAGGGAATAGAGTGTAGAGTGTAAGGTGTAGAGTGTAGGGTATAGAGTGTAGGGTATATACTGTAGGGTATAGAGTGTAGGCTATAGAGTGTAGGGTATAGAGTGTAAAGTGTAGGGTATAGAGTATAGGGTATAGAGTGTAGGGTTTAGAGTGTTGGGTGTAGAGTGCAGGGTGTAGAGTGCAGGGTATAGAGTGTAGGGTATAGAGTGTAGGGTATAAAGTGTAGAGTGTAGGGTATAGAGTGTATAGTGTAGGGTATAGAGTGTAGGGTATAGAGTGTAGGGTATAGAGTGTAGGGTATAGAGTGTAGGGTATAGGGTATAGAGTGTAGGGTGTAGGGTGTAGAGTGTAGGGTGTTGAGTGTAGGGTATAGAGTGTAGGGTATAGAGTGTAGGGTGTAGGGTATAGAGTGTAGGGGATAGAGTGTAGGGTATAGAGTGTAGAGTGTATGGTATAGAGTGTAGAGTGTAGGGTATAGAGTGTAGGGTATAGACTGTAGGGTATAGAGTGTGGCGTAAAGAGTGTAGGGTATAGAGTGTAGAGTGTAGGGTATAGAGTGTACGGTATGGAGTGTAGGGTATAGAGTGTAGGGTATAGAGTGTAGAGTGTAGGGTATAGAATGTAGGGTATAGAGTGTAGGGTATAGAGTGTAGGGAATAGAGTGTAGGGTGTAGAGTGTAGGCTATAGAGTGTAGGGTATAGAGTGTAGAGTGTAGGGTATAGAGTGTAGGGTATAGAGTGTAGGGTATAGAGTGTAGGGTATAGAGTGTAGAGTGTAGGGTATAGAGTGTAGGGTATAGATTGCAGGTTGTAGAGTGCAGGTTGTAGAGTGTAGGGTATAGAGTGTAGGGTATAGAGTGTAGGGTATAGAGTGTAGGGTATAGAGTGTAGGGTATAAAGTGTAGAGTGTAGGGTATAGAGTGTATAGTGTAGGGTATAGAGTGTAGGGTATAGAGTGTAGGGTATAGAGTGTATAGTGTAGGGTATAGAGTGTATGCTATAGAGTGTATGGTGTAGAGTGTATGGTATAGAGTGTAGGGTGTAGAGTGTATGGTATAGAGTGTAGGGTGTAGAGTGTAGGGTATAGAGTGTAGGGTATAGAGTGTATGTTATAGAGTGTAGGGTATAGAGTGTAGAGTGTAGGGTATAGAGTTTAGAGTGTAGGGTATAGAGTGTAGGGTATAGAGTGTAGTGTATAGAGTGTAGGGTAAAGAGTGTAGAGTGTAGGGTACAGAGTGCAGGGTGTAAAGTGTAGGTTATAGAGTGTAGAGTGTAGGGTGTAGAGTGTAGGGTGTAGAGTGTAGGGTATAGAGTGTAGAGTGTAGGGTGTAGAGTGTAGGGTGTAGGGTATAGAGTGTGGGGTATAGAGTGTAGGGTATAGAGTGTAGGGTATAGGGTGTAGGGATTAGAGTGTAGGGATTAGAGTGTAGGGATTAGAGTGTAGGGTGTAGAGTGTAGGGTATAGAGTGTAGGGTATAGAGTGTAGGGTATAGAATGTAGGGTATAGAGTGCAGGTTGTAGAGTGTAGGGTATAGAGTGTAGGGTAAAGAGTGTAGAGTGTAGGGTACAGAGTGCAGGGTGTAGAGTGTAGGGTATAGAGTGTAGGGTGTAGGGTGTAGAGTGTAGGGTATAGAGTGTAGAGTGTAGGGTGTAGAGTGTAGGGTGTAGGGTATAGAGTGTAGGGTATAGAGTGTAGGGTATAGAGTGTAGAGTGTATGGATTGGAGTGTAGGGTATAGAGTGTAGGCTATAGAGTGTAGGGTGTAGAGTGTAGGGTATAGAGTGTAGGGTATAGAGTGTAGGGTATAGAGTGTACGTTATAGAGTGTAGGGTATAGAGTGTAGAGTGTAGGGTATAGAGTTTAGAGTGTAGGGTATAGAGTGTAGGGTATAGAGTGTAAGGTATAGAGTGTAGAGTGTAGGGTATAGAGTGTAGGGTATAGAGTGTAGGGTATAGAGTGTAGGGTGTAGAGTGTAGGGTGTAGGGTATAGAGTGTAGGGTATAGAGTGTAGGGTATAGAGTGTAGAGTGTAGAGTGTAGGGTGTAGATTGTAGGGTATAGAGTGTAGGGATTAGAGTGTAGGGTGTAGAGTGTAGGGTGTAGTGTGTAGGGTATAGAGTATAGGGTATAGAGTGTAGGGTATAGAGTGTAGGGTATAAAGCGTAGAGTGTAGGGTATAGAGTGTATAGTGTAGGGTATAGAGTGTAGGGTATAGAGTGTAGGGTATAGAGTCTAGGGTATAGGGTATAGAGTGTAGGGTGTAGAGTGTAGGGTGTAGGGTGTAGAGTGTATGGTATAAAGTGTAGGGTATAGAGTGTAGGGATTAGAGTGTAGGGTATAGAGTGTAGGGTATAGAGTGTAGGGTATAGAGTGTAGGGTGTAGAGTGTAGAGTGTAGGGTATAGAGTGTAGAGTGTAGGGTATAGAGTGTAGGGTATAGAGTAGAGTGTAGAGTGTAGGGTATAGAGTGTAGAGTGTAGCGGATAGAATGTAGGGTATAGAGTGTAAGGTGTAGAGTGTAGGGTATAGAGTGTATGGTATAGAGTGTGGGGTATAAAGTGTAGAGTTTAGGGTATGGAGTGTAGGGTATAGAGTGTAGGGTGTAAAGTGTAGGGTGTAGAGTGTAGGGTGTAGAGTGTAGGGTGTAGAGTGTAGGGTATAGAGTGTAGGGTATAGAGTGTAGGGTATAGAGTGTAAGGTATAGAGTGTAGAGTGTAGGGTATAGAGTGTAGGGTATAGAGTGTAGGGTATAGAGTGTAGGGTATAGAGTGTATGGTGTAGAGTGTAGGGTATAGAATGTAGAGTTTAGGGTAGAGAGTGTGGGGCATAGAGTGTATGGTATACAGTGTAGAGTGTAGGGTATAGAGTGTATAGTGTAGGGTATAGAGTGTAGGGTATAGAGTGTATGGTATAGAGTGTAGGGTATAAAGTGTAGAGTGTAGGGTATAGAGTGTATGGTATAGAGTGTAGGGTATAAAGTGTAGAGTGTAGGGTATAGAGTGTAGGGTATAGAGTGTAGGGTATAGAGTGTAGGGTATAGATTGTAGGGTAAAGAGTGTAGAGTGTAGGGTACAGAGTGCAGGGTGTGGAGTGTAGGGTATAGAGTGTAGAGTGTAGAGTGTAGGGTGTAGAGTGTAGGGTATAGAGTGTAGGGTATAGAGTGTAGGGTATAAAGTGTAGGTTGTAGGGTATAGAGTGTAGGGTATAGAGTGCAGGTTGTAGAGTGTAGGGTATAGAGTGTATGGTATAGGGTGTAGGGTATAAAGTGTAGGGTATAGAGTGTAGGGTATAGAGTGTAGGGTATAGAATGTAGGGTATAGAGTGTAGGGTATAGAGTGTAGGCTATAGAGTGTAGAGTATATAGTGTAAAGTGTAGGGTATAGAGTGTAGGGTATAGAGTGTAGGGTATAGAGTGTAGGGTGTAGGGATTAGAGTGTAGGGTACAGAGTGTAGGGTATAGAATGTAGGGTATAGAGTGTAGGGTAAAGAGTGTAGAGTGTAGGGTACAGAGTGCAGGGTGTAGAGTGTAGGGAATAGAGTGTAGAGTGTAGGGTGTAGAGTGTAGGGTGTAGAGTGTAGGGTGTAGAGTGTAGGGTGTAGGGTATAGAGTGTAGGGTATAGAGTGTAGGGTATAGAGTGTAGGGTGTAGGGATTAGAGTGTAGGGATTAGAGTGTAGGGATTAGAGTGTAGGGTGTAGAGTGTAGGGTGTAGAGTGTAGGGTATAGTGTGCAGGGTATAGAGTGTAGGGTATAGAGTGTAGAGTGTAGGGATTAGAGTGCAGGGTATAGAGTGTAGGGTATAGAGTAGAGTGTAGAGTGTAGGCTATAGAGTGTAGACTATGGAGTGTAGGGTATAGAGTGTAGGATATAGAGTGTAGGGTATATAGTGTAGGGTATAGAGTGTAAGGTGTAGGGTATAGAGTGTAGGGTATAGAGTGCAGGTTGTAGAGTGTAGGGTATAGAGTGTAGGGTATAGAGAGTAGGGTATAAAGTGTAGAGTGTAGGGTATAGAGTGTAGAGTGTAGGGTATAGAGTGTATGCTATAGCATGTATGGTGTAGAGTGTATGGTATAGAGTGTAGGGTATAGAGTGTAGAGTGTATGGTATAGAGTGTATGGTATAGAGTGTAGGGTATAGAGTGTAGGGTATAGAGTGTAGGGTATAGAGTGTAGGGTATAGAGTGTATGTTATAGAGTGTAGGGTATAGAGTGTAGAGTGTAGGGTATAGAGTTTACAGTGTAGGGTATAGAGTGTAGGGTATAGAGTGTAAGGTATAGAGTGTAGGGTGTAGAGTGTAGGGTATAGAGTGTAGGGTATAGAGTGTATGGTATAGAGTGTATGGTATAGAGTGTAGGGTATAGAGTGTATGGTATAGAGTGTAGGGTATAGAGTGTAGAGTGTAGGGATTAGAGTGTAGGGTGTAGAGTGTATGGTATAGAGTGTAGAGTGTAAGTTATCGAGTGTAGGGTATAGAGTGTAGGGTGTAGAGTGTAGGGTATAGAGTGTTGGGTGTAGAGTGCAGGGTGTAGAGTGCAGGGTATAGAGTGTAGGATATAGAGTGTAGAGTGTAGGGTATAGAGTGTAGGGTGTAGGGTATAGAGTGTAGAGTGTAGGGTATAGAGTGTAGGGTATAGAGTGTAGGGTATAGAGTGTAGGGAATAGAGTGTAGAGTGTAAGGTGTAGAGTGTAGGGTATAGAGTGTAGGATATAGAGTGTAGAGTGTAGGGTATAGAGTGTAGGGTGTAGGGTATAGAGTGTAGAGTGTAGGGTATAGAGTGTAGGGTATATACTGTAGGGTATAGAGTGTAGGCTATAGAGTGTAGGGTATAGAGTGTAAAGTGTAGGGTATAGAGTATAGGGTATAGAGTGTAGGGTTTAGAGTGTTGGGTGTAGAGTGCAGGGTGTAGAGTGCAGGGTATAGAGTGTAGGGTATAGAGTGTAGGGTATAAAGTGTAGAGTGTAGGGTATAGAGTGTATAGTGTAGGGTATAGAGTGTAGGGTATAGAGTGTAGGGTATAGAGTGTAGGGTATAGAGTGTAGGGTATAGGGTATAGAGTGTAGGGTGTAGGGTGTAGAGTGTAGGGTGTTGAGTGTAGGGTATAGAGTGTAGGGTATAGAGTGTAGGGTGTAGGGTATAGAGTGTAGGGGATAGAGTGTAGGGTATAGAGTGTAGAGTGTATGGTATAGAGTGTAGAGTGTAGGGTATAGAGTGTAGGGTATAGACTGTAGGGTATAGAGTGTGGCGTAAAGAGTGTAGGGTATAGAGTGTAGAGTGTAGGGTATAGAGTGTACGGTATGGAGTGTAGGGTATAGAGTGTAGGGTATAGAGTGTAGAGTGTAGGGTATAGAATGTAGGGTATAGAGTGTAGGGTATAGAGTGTAGGGAATAGAGTGTAGAGTGTAAGGTATAGAGTGTAGAGTGTAGGGTATAGACGGTAGGGTGTAGAGTGTAGGGAGTAGAGTGTAGGGTATAGAGTGTAGAGTGTAGGGTATAGAGTGCAGGGTATAGAGTGTAGGGTGTAGAGTGTAGGCTATAGAGTGTAGGGTATAGATTGCAGGTTGTATAGTGCAGGTTGTAGAGTGTAGGGTATAGAGTGTAGGGTATAGAGTGTAGGGTATAGAGTGTAGGGTATAGAGTGTAGGGTATAGAGTGTAGGGTATAGAGTGTAGAGTGTAGGGTATAGAGTGTAGGGTATAGATTGCAGGTTGTAGAGTGCAGGTTGTAGAGTGTAGGGTATAGAGTGTAGGGTATAGAGTGTAGGGTATAGAGTGTAGGGTATAGAGTGTAGGGTATAAAGTGTAGAGTGTAGGGTATAGAGTGTATAGTGTAGGGTATAGAGTGTAGGGTATAGAGTGTAGGGTATAGAGTGTATAGTGTAGGGTATAGAGTGTATGCTATAGAGTGTATGGTGTAGAGTGTATGGTATAGAGTGTAGGGTGTAGAGTGTAGGGTATAGAGTGTAGGGTATAGAGTGTATGTTATAGAGTGTAGGGTATAGAGTGTAGAGTGTAGGGTATAGAGTTTAGAGTGTAGGGTATAGAGTGTAGGGTATAGAGTGTAGTGTATAGAGTGTAGGGTAAAGAGTGTAGAGTGTAGGGTACAGAGTGCAGGGTGTAGAGTGTAGGGTATAGAGTGTAGAGTGTAGGGTGTAGAGTGTAGGGTGTAGAGTGTAGGGTATTGAGTGTAGAGTGTAGGGTGTAGAGTGTAGGGTGTAGGGTATAGAGTGTAGGGTATAGAGTGTAGGGTATAGAGTGTAGGGTATAGGGTGTAGGGATTAGAGTGTAGGGATTAGAGTGTAGGGATTAGAGTGTAGGGTGTAGAGTGTAGGGTATAGAGTGTAGGGTATAGAGTGTAGGGTATAGAGTGTAGGGTATAGAGTGCAGGTTGTAGAGTGTAGGGTATAGAGTGTAGGGTAAAGAGTGTAGAGTGTAGGGTACAGAGTGCAGGGTGTAGAGTGTAGGGTATAGAGTGTAGGGTGTAGGGTGTAGAGTGTAGGGTATAGAGTGTAGAGTGTAGGGTGTAGAGTGTAGGGTGTAGGGTATAGAGTGTAGGGTATAGAGTGTAGGGTATAGAGTGTAGAGTGTAGGGATTGGAGTGTAGGGTATAGAGTATAGGCTATAGAGTGTAGGGTGTAGAGTGTAGGGTATAGAGTGTAGGGTATAGAGTGTAGGGTATAGAGTGTACGTTATAGAGTGTAGGGTATAGAGTGTAGAGTGTAGGGTATAGAGTTTAGAGTGTAGGGTATAGAGTGTAGGGTATAGAGTGTAAGGTATAGAGTGTAGAGTGTAGGGTATAGAGTGCAGGGTATAGAGTGTAGGGTATAGAGTGTAGGGTGTAGAGTGTAGGGTGTAGGGTATAGAGTGTAGGGTATAGAGTGTAGGGTATAGAGTGTAGAGTGTAGAGTGTAGGGTGTAGATTGTAGGGTATAGAGTGTAGGGTATAGAGTGTAGGGTATAGAGTGTAGGGTGTAGGGATTAGAGTGTAGGGATTAGAGTGTAGGGTGTAGAGTGTAGGGTGTAGTGTGTAGGGTATAGAGTATAGGGTATAGAGTGTAGGGTATAGAGTGTAGGGTATAGAGTGTAGGGTATAGAGTGTAGAGTGTAGGGTATAGAGTTTAGAGTGTAGGGTATAGAGTGTAGGGTATAGAGTGTATAGTGTAGGGTATAGAATGTAGGGTATAGAGTGTAGGGTATAGAGTCTAGGGTATAGGGTATAGAGTGTAGGTTGTAGAGTGTAGGGTGTAGGGTGTAGAGTGTATGGTATAAAGTGTAGGGTATAGAGTGTAGGGATTAGAGTGTAGGGTATAGAGTGTAGGGTATAGAGTGTAGGGTATAGAGTGTAGGGTGTAGAGTGTAGAGTGTAGGGTATAGAGTGTAGAGTGTTTGGTATAGAGTGTAGGGTATAGAGTAGAGTGTAGAGTGTAGGGTATAGAGTGTAGAGTGTAGCGGATAGAATGTAGGGTATAGAGTGTAAGGTGTAGAGTGTAGGGTATAGAGTGTATGGTATAGAGTGTGGGGTATAAAGTGTAGAGTTTAGGGTATGGAGTGTAGGGTATAGAGTGTATGGTATAGAGTGTAGGGTATAAAGTGTAGAGTGTAGGGTATAGTGTGTAGGGTATAGAGTGTAGAGTGTAGGGTAAAGAGTGTAGGGTATAGAGTGTAGGGTATAGAGTGCAGAGTGTAGGGTATAGAGTGTAGAGTATAGAGTGCAGGTTGTAGAGTGTAGGGTATAGAGTGTATGGTATGGAGTGTAGGGTATAAAGTGTAGAGTGTAGTGTATAGAGTGTAGGATATAGAGTGTAGGGTATAGAGTGTAGGGTAAAAAGTGTAGAGTGTAGGGTACAGAGTGCAGGGTGTAGAGTGTAGGGTATAGAGTGTAGGGTGTAGAGTGTAGGGTATAGAGTGTAGGGTGTGAGGTATAGAGTGTAGGGTATAGAGTGTAGGGTATAGAGTGTAGAGTGTAGAGTGTAGGGTGTAGAGTGTAGGGTATAGAGTGTAGGGTATAGAGTGTAGGGTATAGAGTGTAGGGTATAGAGTGTAGGGTATAGAGTGTAGGGTATAGAGTGTAGGGTATAGAGTGTAGAGTGTAGGGTATAGAGTGTAGGGTATAGATTGCAGGTTGTAGAGTGCAGGTTGTAGAGTGTAGGGTATAGAGTGTAGGGTATAGAGTGTAGGGTATAGAGTGTACGTTATAGAGTGTAGGGTATAGAGTGTAGAGTGTAGGGTATAGAGTTTAGAGTGTAGGGTATAGAGTGTAGGGTATAGAGTGTAAGGTATAGAGTGTAGAGTGTAGGGTATAGAGTGCAGGGTATAGAGTGTAGGGTATAGAGTGTAGGGTGTAGAGTGTAGGGTGTAGGGTATAGAGTGTAGGGTATAGAGTGTAGGGTATAGAGTGTAGAGTGTAGAGTGTAGGGTGTAGATTGTAGGGTATAGAGTGTAGGGTATAGAGTGTAGGGTATAGAGTGTAGGGTGTAGGGATTAGAGTGTAGGGATTAGAGTGTAGGGTGTAGAGTGTAGGGTGTAGTGTGTAGGGTATAGAGTATAGGGTATAGAGTGTAGGGTATAGAGTGTAGGGTATAAAGCGTAGAGTGTAGGGTATAGAGTGTATAGTGTAGGGTATAGAATGTAGGGTATAGAGTGTAGGGTATAGAGTCTAGGGTATAGGGTATAGAGTGTAGGGTGTAGAGTGTAGGGTGTAGGGTGTAGAGTGTATGGTATAAAGTGTAGGGTATAGAGTGTAGGGATTAGAGTGTAGGGTATAGAGTGTAGGGTATAGAGTGTAGGGTATAGAGTGTAGGGTGTAGAGTGTAGAGTGTAGGGTATAGAGTGTAGAGTGTTTGGTATAGAGTGTAGGGTATAGAGTAGAGTGTAGAGTGTAGGGTATAGAGTGTAGAGTGTAGCGGATAGAATGTAGGGTATAGAGTGTAAGGTGTAGAGTGTAGGGTATAGAGTGTATGGTATAGAGTGTGGGGTATAAAGTGTAGAGTTTAGGGTATGGAGTGTAGGGTATAGAGTGTATGGTATAGAGTGTAGGGTATAAAGTGTAGAGTGTAGGGTATAGTGTGTAGGGTATAGAGTGTAGAGTGTAGGGTAAAGAGTGTAGGGTATAGAGTGTAGGGTATAGAGTGCAGAGTGTAGGGTATAGAGTGTAGAGTATAGAGTGCAGGTTGTAGAGTGTAGGGTATAGAGTGTATGGTATGGAGTGTAGGGTATAAAGTGTAGAGTGTAGTGTATAGAGTGTAGGATATAGAGTGTAGGGTATAGAGTGTAGGGTAAAAAGTGTAGAGTGTAGGGTACAGAGTGCAGGGTGTAGAGTGTAGGGTATAGAGTGTAGGGTGTAGAGTGTAGGGTATAGAGTGTAGGGTGTGAGGTATAGAGTGTAGGGTATAGAGTGTAGGGTATAGAGTGTAGAGTGTAGAGTGTAGGGTGTAGAGTGTAGGGTATAGAGTGTAGGGTATAGAGTGTAGGGTATAGAGTGTAGGGTATAGAGTGTAGGGTATAGAGTGTAGGGTATAGAGTGTAGAGTGTAGGGTATAGAGTGTAGGGTATAGATTGCAGGTTGTAGAGTGCAGGTTGTAGAGTGTAGGGTATAGAGTGTAGGGTATAGAGTGTAGGGTATAGAGTGTAGGGTATAGAGTGTAGGGTATAAAGTGTAGAGTGTAGGGTATAGAGTGTATAGTGTAGGGTATAGAGTGTAGGGTATAGAGTGTAGGGTATAGAGTGTATAGTGTAGGGTATAGAGTGTATGCTATAGAGTGTATGGTGTAGAGTGTATGGTATAGAGTGTAGGGTGTAGAGTGTAGGGTATAGAGTGTAGGGTATAGAGTGTATGTTATAGAGTGTAGGGTATAGAGTGTAGAGTGTAGGGTATAGAGTTTAGAGTGTAGGGTATAGAGTGTAGGGTATAGAGTGTAGTGTATAGAGTGTAGGGTAAAGAGTGTAGAGTGTAGGGTACAGAGTGCAGGGTGTAGAGTGTAGGGTATAGAGTGTAGAGTGTAGGGTGTAGAGTGTAGGGTGTAGAGTGTAGGGTATTGAGTGTAGAGTGTAGGGTGTAGAGTGTAGGGTGTAGGGTATAGAGTGTAGGGTATAGAGTGTAGGGTATAGAGTGTAGGGTATAGGGTGTAGGGATTAGAGTGTAGGGATTAGAGTGTAGGGATTAGAGTGTAGGGTGTAGAGTGTAGGGTATAGAGTGTAGGGTATAGAGTGTAGGGTATAGAGTGTAGGGTATAGAGTGCAGGTTGTAGAGTGTAGGGTATAGAGTGTAGGGTAAAGAGTGTAGAGTGTAGGGTACAGAGTGCAGGGTGTAGAGTGTAGGGTATAGAGTGTAGGGTGTAGGGTGTAGAGTGTAGGGTATAGAGTGTAGAGTGTAGGGTGTAGAGTGTAGGGTGTAGGGTATAGAGTGTAGGGTATAGAGTGTAGGGTATAGAGTGTAGAGTGTAGGGATTGGAGTGTAGGGTATAGAGTATAGGCTATAGAGTGTAGGGTGTAGAGTGTAGGGTATAGAGTGTAGGGTATAGAGTGTAGGGTATAGAGTGTACGTTATAGAGTGTAGGGTATAGAGTGTAGAGTGTAGGGTATAGAGTTTAGAGTGTAGGGTATAGAGTGTAGGGTATAGAGTGTAAGGTATAGAGTGTAGAGTGTAGGGTATAGAGTGCAGGGTATAGAGTGTAGGGTATAGAGTGTAGGGTGTAGAGTGTAGGGTGTAGGGTATAGAGTGTAGGGTATAGAGTGTAGGGTATAGAGTGTAGAGTGTAGAGTGTAGGGTGTAGATTGTAGGGTATAGAGTGTAGGGTATAGAGTGTAGGGTATAGAGTGTAGGGTGTAGGGATTAGAGTGTAGGGATTAGAGTGTAGGGTGTAGAGTGTAGGGTGTAGTGTGTAGGGTATAGAGTATAGGGTATAGAGTGTAGGGTATAGAGTGTAGGGTATAAAGCGTAGAGTGTAGGGTATAGAGTGTATAGTGTAGGGTATAGAATGTAGGGTATAGAGTGTAGGGTATAGAGTCTAGGGTATAGGGTATAGAGTGTAGGGTGTAGAGTGTAGGGTGTAGGGTGTAGAGTGTATGGTATAAAGTGTAGGGTATAGAGTGTAGGGATTAGAGTGTAGGGTATAGAGTGTAGGGTATAGAGTGTAGGGTATAGAGTGTAGGGTGTAGAGTGTAGAGTGTAGGGTATAGAGTGTAGAGTGTTTGGTATAGAGTGTAGGGTATAGAGTAGAGTGTAGAGTGTAGGGTATAGAGTGTAGAGTGTAGCGGATAGAATGTAGGGTATAGAGTGTAAGGTGTAGAGTGTAGGGTATAGAGTGTATGGTATAGAGTGTGGGGTATAAAGTGTAGAGTTTAGGGTATGGAGTGTAGGGTATAGAGTGTATGGTATAGAGTGTAGGGTATAAAGTGTAGAGTGTAGGGTATAGTGTGTAGGGTATAGAGTGTAGAGTGTAGGGTAAAGAGTGTAGGGTATAGAGTGTAGGGTATAGAGTGCAGAGTGTAGGGTATAGAGTGTAGAGTATAGAGTGCAGGTTGTAGAGTGTAGGGTATAGAGTGTATGGTATGGAGTGTAGGGTATAAAGTGTAGAGTGTAGTGTATAGAGTGTAGGATATAGAGTGTAGGGTATAGAGTGTAGGGTAAAAAGTGTAGAGTGTAGGGTACAGAGTGCAGGGTGTAGAGTGTAGGGTATAGAGTGTAGGGTGTAGAGTGTAGGGTATAGAGTGTAGGGTGTGAGGTATAGAGTGTAGGGTATAGAGTGTAGGGTATAGAGTGTAGAGTGTAGAGTGTAGGGTGTAGAGTGTAGGGTATAGAGTGTAGGGTATAGAGTGTAGGGTATAGAGTGTAGGGTGTAGGGATAAGAGTGTAGGGATTAGAGTGTAGGGTGTAGAGTGTAGGGTATAGAGTGTAGGGCATAGAGTGTAGGGTATAAAGCGTAGAGTGTAGAGTATAGAGTGTATAGTGTAGGGTATAGAGTGTAGGGTATAGAGTGTAGGGTATAGAGTGTAGGGTATAGGGTATAGAGTGTAGGGTGTAGAGTGTAGGGTGTAGGGTGTAGAGTGTATGGTATAGAGTGTAGGGTATAGAGTGTAGGGATTAGAGTGTAGGGTATAGAGTGTAGGGTATAGAGTGTAGGGTATAGAGTGTAGGGTGTAGAGTGTAGAGTGTAGGGTATAGAGTGTAGAGTGTAGGGTATAGAGTGTAGTGTATAGAGTAGAGTGTAGAGTGTAGGGTATAGAGTGTAGAGTGTAGGGGATAGAATGTATGGTATAGAGTGTAAGGTGTAGAGTGTAGGGTATAGAGTGTATGGTATAGAGTGTGGGGTATAAAGTGTAGAGTGTAGGGTATGGAGTGTAGGGTATAGAGTGTATGGTATAGAGTGTAGGGTATAAAGTGTAGAGTGTAGGGTATAGAGTGTAGAGTGTAGGGTAAAGAGTGTAGGGCATAGAGTGTAGGGTATAGAGTGTAGAGTAGGGCATAGAGTGTAGGGTATAGAGTGCAGGTTGTAGAGTGTAGGGTATAGAGTGTAGAGTGTAGGGGATAGAATGTATGGTATAGAGTGTAAGGTGTAGAGTGTAGGGTATAGAGTGTATGGTATAGAGTGTGGGGTATAAAGTGTAGAGTGTAGGGTATATAGTGTAGGGTATAGAGTGTATGGTATAGAGTGTAGGGTATAAAGTGTAGAGTGTAGGGTATAGAGTGTAGAGTGTAGGGTAAAGAGTGTAGGGCATAGAGTGTAGGGTATAGAGTGTAGAGTAGGGTATAGAGTGTAGGGTATAGAGTGCAGGTTGTAGAGTGTAGGGTATAGAGTGTATGGTATAGAGTGTAGCGTATAAAGTGTAGAGTGTAGTGTATAGAGTGTAGGGTATAGAGTGTAGGGTATAGAGTGTAGGGTATAGAGTGTAGAGTGTATGGTAAAGAGTGTAGGGCATAGAGTGTAGGGTATAGAGTGTAGAGTAGGGTATAGAGTGTAGGGTATAGAGTGCAGGTTGTAGAGTGTAGGGTATAGAGTGTATGGTATAGAGTGTAGGGTATAAAGTGTAGAGTGTAGTGTATAGAGTGTAGGGTATAGAGTGTAGGGTATAGAGTGTAGGGTATAGAGTGTAGGCTATAGAGTGTAGAGTGTAGGGTGTAGAGTGTAGGGTATAGAGTGTAGGGTATAGAGTGTAGGGTATAGAGTGTGGAGTAGAGAGTGTAGGGTATAGAGTGTAGGGTATAGAATGTAGAGTGTAGAGTGTAGGGTGTAGAGTGCAAAGTGTAGGGTATAGAGTGTAAGGTATAGAGTGTAGTGTATAGAGTGTATGTTATAGAGTGTAGGGTATAGAGTGTAGAGTTTAGGGTATAGAGTGTAGTGTATAGAGTGTATGGTATAGAGTGTATGGTATAGAGTGTAGAGTGTAGGGTATAGAGTGTAGGGTATAGAGTGTAGGGTATAGAGTGTAGGGTATAGAGTGTAGAGTGTATGGTATAGAGTGTAGGGTATAGAGTGTAGGGTATAGAGTGTAGGGTATAGAGTGTAAGGTATAGAGTGTAGGTTATAGAGTGTAGGGTATAGAGTGTAGGGTATAGAGTGTAGCTTATAGAGCGTAGGGTGTAGGGTATAGAGTGTAGGGTATAGAGTGTAGGGTACAGAGTGTAGAGTGTAGGGTATAGAGTGTATGGTATAGAGCTTAGGGTGTAGAGTGTAGGGTATAGAGTGTAGAGTTTAGGGTATAGAGTGTGGGGCATAGAGTGTATGGTATACAGTGTAGAGTGTAGGGTATAGAGTGTAGGGTATAGAGTGTAGGGTATAGAGTGTAGAGTGTAGGGTATAGAGTGTAGGGTATAGAGTGCAGGTTGTAGAGTGTAGGGTATAGAGTGTAGGGTATAGAGTGTAGGGTATAAAGTGTAGAGTGTAGGGTATAGAGTGTATAGTGTAGGGTATAGAGTGTAGGGTATAGAGTGTATAGTGTAGGGTATAGAGTGTATGCTATAGAGTGTATGGTGTAGAGTGTATGGCATAGAGTGTAGGGTGTAGAGTGTATGGTATAGAGTGTAGGGTATAGAGTGTAGGGTATAGAGTGTAGGGTATAGAGTGTATGTTATAGAGTGTAGGGTATAGAGTGTAGAGTGTAGGGTATAGAGTTTAGAGTGTAGGGTATGGAGTGTAGGGTATAGAGTGTAAGGTATATAGTGTAGCGTGTAGGGTATAGAGTGTAGGGTATAGAGTGTAGGGTATAGAGTGTAGGGTAAAGAGTGTAGAGTGTAGGGTACAGAGTGCAGGGTGTAGAGTGTAGGGTATAGAGTGTAGAGTGTAGGGTGTAGAGTGTAGGGTGTAGAGTGTAGGGTGTAGAGTGTAGGGTGTAGGGTATAGAGTGTAGGGTATAGAGTGTAGGGTATAGAGTGTAGGGTGTAGAGTGTAGGGTGTAGAGTGTAGGGTATAGAGTGTAGGGTATAGAGTGTAGGTTATAGAGTGTAGGGTGTAGGGATTAGAGTGTAGGGATTAGAGTGTAGGGTGTAGAGTGTAGGGTGTAGAGTGTAGGGTATAGAGTGTAGGGTATAGAGTGTAGGGTATAGAGTGTAGAGTGTAGGGATTAGAGTGTAGGGATTAGAGTGTAGGGTATAGAGTGTAGGGTATAGAGTGTAGGGTATAGAGTGTAGGGTATAGAGTGTAGGGTATAGAGTGTAGGGAATAGAGTGTAGAGTGTAGGGTGTAGAATGTAAAGTGTAGGGTATAGAGTGTAAGGTATAGAGTGTAGTGTATAGAGTGTATGTTATAGAGTGTAGGGTATAGAGTGTAGAGTGTAGGGTATAGAGTGTAGGGTATAGAGTGTAGGGTATAGAGTGTAGGGTATAGAGTGTAGGGTGTAGGGTATAGAGTGTAGGGTATAGAATGCACGTTGTAGAGTGTAGGGTATAGAGTGTAGGGTATAGAGAATAGGGTATAAAGTGTAGAGTGTAGGGTATAGAGTGTAGGGTATAGAGTGTAGGGTATAGAGTGTAGATTGTAGGGTATAGAGTGTATGCTATAGAGTGTATGGTGTAGAGTGTATGGTATAGAGTGTAGGGTATAGAGTGTAGAGTGTAGGGTATAGAGTGTAGGGTATAGAGTGTAGGGTATAGAGTGTAGGGTATAAAGTGCATGTTATAGAGTGTAGGATATAGAGTGTAGAGTGTAGAGTGTAGGGTATAGAGTTTAGAGTGTAGGGTATAGAATGTAGGGTATAGAGTGTAGGGTATAGAGTGTAGGGTGTAGAGTGTAGGGTATAGAGTGTAGGGTATAGAGTGTAGGGTATAGAGTGTATGGTATAGAGTGTAGTGTATAGAGTGTAGGGTACAGAGTGTAGGGTATAGAGTGTATGGTATAGAGTGTATAGTATAGAGTGTAGGGTATAGAGTGTATGGTATAGAGTGTAGGGTATAGAGTGTAGAGTGTAGGGTATAGAGTGTAGGGTATAGAGTGTAGGGTATAGAGTGTAGGCTATAGAGTGTAGGGTATAGAGTGTAGAGTGTAGGGTATAGAGTGTAGGGTGTAGAGTGTAGGGTATAGAGTGCAGGGTATAGAGTGTAGGGTGTAGAGTGTAGGCTATAGAGTGTAGGGTATAGATTGCAGGTTGTATAGTGCAGGTTGTAGAGTGTAGGATATAGAGTGTAGGGTATAGAGTGTAGGGTATAGAGTGTAGGGTATAGAGTGTAGGGTATAGAGTGTAGGGTATAGAGTGTAGAGTGTAGGGTATAGAGTGTAGGGTATAGATTGCAGGTTGTAGAGTGCAGGTTGTAGAGTGTAGGGTATAGAGTGTAGGGTATAGAGTGTAGGGTATAGAGTGTAGGGTATAGAGTGTAGGGTATAGAGTGTAGGGTATAAAGTGTAGAGTGTAGGGTATAGAGTGTATAGTGTAGGGTATAGAGTGTAGGGTATAGAGTGTAGGGTATAGAGTGTATAGTGTAGGGTATAGAGTGTATGCTATAGAGTGTATGGTGTAGAGTGTATGGTATAGAGTGTAGGGTGTAGAGTGTAGGGTATAGAGTGTAGGGTATAGAGTGTATGTTATAGAGTGTAGGGTATAGAGTGTAGAGTGTAGGGTATAGAGTTTAGAGTGTAGGGTATAGAGTGTAGGGTATAGAGTGTAGTGTATAGAGTGTAGGGTAAAGAGTGTAGAGTGTAGGGTACAGAGTGCAGGGTGTAGAGTGTAGGGTATAGAGTGTAGAGTGTAGGGTGTAGAGTGTAGGGTGTAGAGTGTAGGGTATTGAGTGTAGAGTGTAGGGTGTAGAGTGTAGGGTGTAGGGTATAGAGTGTAGGGTATAGAGTGTAGGGTATAGAGTGTAGGGTATAGGGTGTAGGGATTAGAGTGTAGGGATTAGAGTGTAGGGATTAGAGTGTAGGGTGTAGAGTGTAGGGTATAGAGTGTAGGGTATAGAGTGTAGGGTATAGAGTGTAGGGTATAGAGTGCAGGTTGTAGAGTGTAGGGTATAGAGTGTAGGGTAAAGAGTGTAGAGTGTAGGGTACAGAGTGCAGGGTGTAGAGTGTAGGGTATAGAGTGTAGGGTGTAGGGTGTAGAGTGTAGGGTATAGAGTGTAGAGTGTAGGGTGTAGAGTGTAGGGTGTAGGGTATAGAGTGTAGGGTATAGATTGTAGGGTATAGAGTGTAGAGTGTAGGGATTGGAGTGTAGGGTATAGAGTATAGGCTATAGAGTGTAGGGTGTAGAGTGTAGGGTATAGAGTGTAGGGTATAGAGTGTAGGGTATAGAGTGTACGTTATAGAGTGTAGGGTATAGAGTGTAGAGTGTAGGGTATAGAGTTTAGAGTGTAGGGTATAGAGTGTAGGGTATAGAGTGTAAGGTATAGAGTGTAGAGTGTAGGGTATAGAGTGCAGGGTATAGAGTGTAGGGTATAGAGTGTAGGGTGTAGAGTGTAGGGTGTAGGGTATAGAGTGTAGGGTATAGAGTGTAGGGTATAGAGTGTAGAGTGTAGAGTGTAGGGTGTAGATTGTAGGGTATAGAGTGTAGGGTATAGAGTGTAGGGTATAGAGTGTAGGGTGTAGGGATTAGAGTGTAGGGATTAGAGTGTAGGGTGTAGAGTGTAGGGTGTAGTGTGTAGGGTATAGAGTATAGGGTATAGAGTGTAGGGTATAGAGTGTAGGGTATAAAGCGTAGAGTGTAGGGTATAGAGTGTATAGTGTAGGGTATAGAATGTAGGGTATAGAGTGTAGGGTATAGAGTCTAGGGTATAGGGTATAGAGTGTAGGGTGTAGAGTGTAGGGTGTAGGGTGTAGAGTGTATGGTATAAAGTGTAGGGTATAGAGTGTAGGGATTAGAGTGTAGGGTATAGAGTGTAGGGTATAGAGTGTAGGGTATAGAGTGTAGGGTGTAGAGTGTAGAGTGTAGGGTATAGAGTGTAGAGTGTTTGGTATAGAGTGTAGGGTATAGAGTAGAGTGTAGAGTGTAGGGTATAGAGTGTAGAGTGTAGCGGATAGAATGTAGGGTATAGAGTGTAAGGTGTAGAGTGTAGGGTATAGAGTGTATGGTATAGAGTGTGGGGTATAAAGTGTAGAGTTTAGGGTATGGAGTGTAGGGTATAGAGTGTATGGTATAGAGTGTAGGGTATAAAGTGTAGAGTGTAGGGTATAGTGTGTAGGGTATAGAGTGTAGAGTGTAGGGTAAAGAGTGTAGGGTATAGAGTGTAGGGTATAGAGTGCAGAGTGTAGGGTATAGAGTGTAGAGTATAGAGTGCAGGTTGTAGAGTGTAGGGTATAGAGTGTATGGTATGGAGTGTAGGGTATAAAGTGTAGAGTGTAGTGTATAGAGTGTAGGATATAGAGTGTAGGGTATAGAGTGTAGGGTAAAAAGTGTAGAGTGTAGGGTACAGAGTGCAGGGTGTAGAGTGTAGGGTATAGAGTGTAGGGTGTAGAGTGTAGGGTATAGAGTGTAGGGTGTGAGGTATAGAGTGTAGGGTATAGAGTGTAGGGTATAGAGTGTAGAGTGTAGAGTGTAGGGTGTAGAGTGTAGGGTATAGAGTGTAGGGTATAGAGTGTAGGGTATAGAGTGTAGGGTGTAGGGATAAGAGTGTAGGGATTAGAGTGTAGGGTGTAGAGTGTAGGGTATAGAGTGTAGGGCATAGAGTGTAGGGTATAAAGCGTAGAGTGTAGAGTATAGAGTGTATAGTGTAGGGTATAGAGTGTAGGGTATAGAGTGTAGGGTATAGAGTGTAGGGTATAGGGTATAGAGTGTAGGGTGTAGAGTGTAGGGTGTAGGGTGTAGAGTGTATGGTATAGAGTGTAGGGTATAGAGTGTAGGGATTAGAGTGTAGGGTATAGAGTGTAGGGTATAGAGTGTAGGGTATAGAGTGTAGGGTGTAGAGTGTAGAGTGTAGGGTATAGAGTGTAGAGTGTAGGGTATAGAGTGTAGTGTATAGAGTAGAGTGTAGAGTGTAGGGTATAGAGTGTAGAGTATAGGGGATAGAATGTATGGTATAGAGTGTAAGGTGTAGAGTGTAGGGTATAGAGTGTATGGTATAGAGTGTGGGGTATAAAGTGTAGAGTGTAGGGTATGGAGTGTAGGGTATAGAGTGTATGGTATAGAGTGTAGGGTATAAAGTGTAGAGTGTAGGGTATAGAGTGTAGAGTGTAGGGTAAAGAGTGTAGGGCATAGAGTGTAGGGTATAGAGTGTAGAGTAGGGCATAGAGTGTAGGGTATAGAGTGCAGGTTGTAGAGTGTAGGGTATAGAGTGTAGAGTGTAGGGGATAGAATGTATGGTATAGAGTGTAAGGTGTAGAGTGTAGGGTATAGAGTGTATGGTATAGAGTGTGGGGTATAAAGTGTAGAGTGTAGGGTATGGAGTGTAGGGTATAGAGTGTATGGTATAGAGTGTAGGGTATAAAGTGTAGAGTGTAGGGTATAGAGTGTAGAGTGTAGGGTAAAGAGTGTAGGGCATAGAGTGTAGGGTATAGAGTGTAGAGTAGGGTATAGAGTGTAGGGTATAGAGTGCAGGTTGTAGAGTGTAGGGTATAGAGTGTATGGTATAGAGTGTAGCGTATAAAGTGTAGAGTGTAGTGTATAGAGTGTAGGGTATAGAGTGTAGGGTATAGAGTGTAGGGTATAGAGTGTAGAGTGTATGGTAAAGAGTGTAGGGCATAGAGTGTAGGGTATAGAGTGTAGAGTAGGGTATAGAGTGTAGGGTATAGAGTGCAGGTTGTAGAGTGTAGGGTATAGAGTGTATGGTATAGAGTGTAGGGTATAAAGTGTAGAGTGTAGTGTATAGAGTGTAGGGTATAGAGTGTAGGGTATAGAGTGTAGGGTATAGAGTGTAGGCTATAGAGTGTAGAGTGTAGGGTGTAGAGTGTAGGGTATAGAGTGTAGGGTATAGAGTGTAGGGTATAGAGTGTGGAGTAGAGAGTGTAGGGTATAGAGTGTAGGGTATAGAATGTAGAGTGTAGAGTGTAGGGTGTAGAGTGCAAAGTGTAGGGTATAGAGTGTAAGGTATAGAGTGTAGTGTATAGAGTGTATGTTATAGAGTGTAGGGTATAGAGTGTAGAGTTTAGGGTATAGAGTGTAGTGTATAGAGTGTATGGTATAGAGTGTATGGTATAGAGTGTAGAGTGTAGGGTATAGAGTGTAGGGTATAGAGTGTAGGGTATAGAGTGTAGGGTATAGAGTGTAGAGTGTATGGTATAGAGTGTAGGGTATAGAGTGTAGGGTATAGAGTGTAGGGTATAGAGTGTAAGGTATAGAGTGTAGGTTATAGAGTGTAGGGTATAGAGTGTAGGGTATAGAGTGTAGCTTATAGAGCGTAGGGTGTAGGGTATAGAGTGTAGGGTATAGAGTGTAGGGTACAGAGTGTAGAGTGTATGGTATAGAGTGTATGGTATAGAGCTTAGGGTGTAGAGTGTAGGGTATAGAGTGTAGAGTTTAGGGTATAGAGTGTGGGGCATAGAGTGTATGGTATACAGTGTAGAGTGTAGGGTATAGAGTGTAGGGTATAGAGTGTAGGGTATAGAGTGTAGAGTGTAGGGTATAGAGTGTAGGGTATAGAGTGCAGGTTGTAGAGTGTAGGGTATAGAGTGTAGGGTATAGAGTGTAGGGTATAAAGTGTAGAGTGTAGGGTATAGAGTGTATAGTGTAGGGTATAGAGTGTAGGGTATAGAGTGTATAGTGTAGGGTATAGAGTGTATGCTATAGAGTGTATGGTGTAGAGTGTATGGCATAGAGTGTAGGGTGTCGAGTGTATGGTATAGAGTGTAGGGTATAGAGTGTAGGGTATAGAGTGTAGGGTATAGAGTGTATGTTATAGAGTGTAGGGTATAGAGTGTAGAGTGTAGGGTATAGAGTTTAGAGTGTAGGGTATGGAGTGTAGGGTATAGAGTGTAAGGTATATAGTGTAGCGTGTAGGGTATAGAGTGTAGGGTATAGAGTGTAGGGTATAGAGTGTAGGGTAAAGAGTGTAGAGTGTAGGGTACAGAGTGCAGGGTGTAGAGTGTAGGGTATAGAGTGTAGAGTGTAGGGTGTAGAGTGTAGGGTGTAGAGTGTAGGGTGTAGAGTGTAGGGTGTAGGGTATAGAGTGTAGGGTATAGAGTGTAGGGTATAGAGTGTAGGGTGTAGAGTGTAGGGTGTAGAGTGTAGGGTATAGAGTGTAGGGTATAGAGTGTAGGTTATAGAGTGTAGGGTGTAGGGATTAGAGTGTAGGGATTAGAGTGTAGGGTGTAGAGTGTAGGGTGTAGAGTGTAGGGTATAGAGTGTAGGGTATAGAGTGTAGGGTATAGAGTGTAGAGTGTAGGGATTAGAGTGTAGGGATTAGAGTGTAGGGTATAGAGTGTAGGGTATAGAGTGTAGGGTATAGAGTGTAGGGTATAGAGTGTAGGGTATAGAGTGTAGGGAATAGAGTGTAGAGTGTAGGGTGTAGAATGTAAAGTGTAGGGTATAGAGTGTAAGGTATAGAGTGTAGTGTATAGAGTGTATGTTATAGAGTGTAGGGTATAGAGTGTAGAGTGTAGGGTATAGAGTGTAGGGTATAGAGTGTAGGGTATAGAGTGTAGGGTATAGAGTGTAGGGTGTAGGGTATAGAGTGTAGGGTATAGAATGCACGTTGTAGAGTGTAGGGTATAGAGTGTAGGGTATAGAGAATAGGGTATAAAGTGTAGAGTGTAGGGTATAGAGTGTAGGGTATAGAGTGTAGGGTATAGAGTGTAGATTGTAGGGTATAGAGTGTATGCTATAGAGTGTATGGTGTAGAGTGTATGGTATAGAGTGTAGGGTATAGAGTGTAGAGTGTAGGGTATAGAGTGTAGGGTATAGAGTGTAGGGTATAGAGTGTAGGGTATAAAGTGCATGTTATAGAGTGTAGGATATAGAGTGTAGAGTGTAGAGTGTAGGGTATAGAGTTTAGAGTGTAGGGTATAGAGTGTAGGGTATAGAGTGTAGGGTATAGAGTGTAGGGTGTAGAGTGTAGGGTATAGAGTGTAGGGTATAGAGTGTAGGGTATAGAGTGTATGGTATAGAGTGTAGTGTATAGAGTGTAGGGTACAGAGTGTAGGGTATAGAGTGTATGGTATAGAGTGTATAGTATAGAGTGTAGGGTATAGAGTGTATGGTATAGAGTGTAGGGTATAGAGTGTAGAGTGTAGGGTATAGAGTGTAGGGTATAGAGTGTAGGGTATAGAGTGTAGGCTATAGAGTGTAGGGTATAGAGTGTAGAGTGTAGGGTATAGAGTGTAGGGTGTAGAGTGTAGGGTATAGAGTGTTGGGTGTAGAGTGCAGGGTGTAGAGTGCAGGGTGTAGAGTGCAGGGTATAGAGTGTAGGGTATAGAGTGTAGGGTATAAAGTGTAGAGTGTAGGGTATAGAGTGTAGGGTATAGAGTGTAGGGTGTAGAGTGTAGGGTGTAGAGTGTATGGTATAGAGTGTAGGGTATAGAGTGTAGGGTATAGAGTGTAGAGTGTAGGGTATAGAGTGTAGGGTATAGAGCTTAGGGTGTAGAGTGTAGGATATAGAGTGTAGAGTTTAGGGCATAGAGTGTGGGGCATACAGTGTATGGTATACAGTGTAGAGTGTAGGGTATAGAGTGTATAGTGTAGGGTATAGAGTGTAGGGTATAGAGTGTAGGGTGTAGAGTGTAGGGTGTAGAGTGTAGGGTGTAGAGTGTAGGGTGTAGAGTGTATGGTATAGAGTGTAGGGTATAGAGTGTAGAGTGTAGGGTATAGAGTGTAGGGTATAGAGTGTAGGGTATAGAGTGTAGGGTATAGAGTGTAGGGTGCAGAGTGCAGGGTATAGAGTGTAGAGTTTAGGGTAGAGAGTGTGGGGCATAGAGTGTATGGTATACAGTGTAGAGTGTAGGGTATAGAGTGTATAGTGTAGGGTATAGAGTGTATGGTATAGAGTGTAGGGTATAAAGTGTAGAGTGTAGGGTATAGACTGTATGGTATAGAGTGTAGGGTATAAAGTGTAGAGTGTAGGGTATAGAGTATAGGGTATAGAGTGTAGGGTATAGAGTGTAGGGTATAGAGTGTAGGGTAAAGAGTGTAGAGTGTAGGGTACAGAGTGCAGGGTGTAGAGTGTAGGGTATAGAGTGTAGAGTGTAGAGTGTAGGGTGTAGAGTGTAGGGTATAGAGTGTAGGGTATAGAGTGTAGGGTATAAAGTGAAGGGTGTAGGGTATAGAGTGTAGGGTATAGAGTGCAGGTTGTAGAGTGTAGGGTATAGAGTGTATGGTATAGGGTGTAGGGTATAGAGTGTAGGGTATAGAGTGTAGGGTATAGAGTGTAGGGTATAGAGTGTAGGGTATAGAGTGTAGGGTATAGAGTGTAGGCTATAGAGTGTAGAGTATATAGTGTAGAGTGTAGGGTATAGAGTGTAGGGTATAGAGTGTAGGGTATAGAGTGTGGAGTATAGAGTGTAGGGTATAGAATGTAGAGTGTAGAGTGTAGGGTGTAGAGTGCAAAGTGTAGGGTATAGAGTGTAAGATATAGAGTGTAGTGTATAGAGTGTATGTTATAGAGTGTAGGGTATAGAGTGTAGAGTTTAGGGTATAGAGTGTAGTGTATAGATTGTATGGTATAGAGTGTATGGTATAGAGTGTAGAGTGTAGGGTATAGAGTGTAGGGTATAGAGTGTAGGGTATAGAGTGTAGGGTGTAGAGTGTAGGGTATAGAGTGTAGGGTATAGAGTGTAGGGTATGGAGTGTAGGTTATAGAGTGTAGCGTATAGAGCGTAGGGTGTAGGGTATAGAGTGTAGGGTAGAGTGTAGGGTATAGAGTGTAGGGTATAGAGTGTAGGGTATAGAGTGTAGGGTAAAGAGTGTACAGTGTAGGGTACAGAGTGCAGGGTGTAGAGTGTAGGGTATAGAGTGTAGGGTGTAGAGTGTAGGGTGTAGAGTGTAGGGTATAGAGTGTAGAGTGTAGGGTGTAGGGTGTAGGGTATAGAGTGTAGGGTATAGAGCGTAGGGTATAGAGTGTAGGGTATAGAGTGTAGGGTGTAGGGATTAGAGTGTAGGGATTAGAGTGTAGGGATTAGAGTGTAGGGTGTAGAGTGTAGGGTGTAGAGTGTAGGGTATAGAGTGTAGGGTATAGAGTGTAGGGTATAGAGTGTAGGGTATAGATTGTAGGGTGTAGAGTGTAGGGTGTAGAGTGTATGGTATAGAGTGTAGGGTATAGAGTGTAGGGTATAGAGTGTAGAGTGTAGGGTATAGAGTGTAGGGTATAGAGCTTAGGGTGTAGAGTGTAGGATATAGAGTGTAGAGTTTAGGGTATAGAGTGTGGGGCATAGAGTGTATGGTATACAGTGTAGAGTGTAGAGTGTAGGGTATAGAGTGTATAGTGTAGGGTATAGAGTGTAGGGTATAGAGTGTAGGGTGTAGAGTGTAGGGTGTAGAGTGTAGGGTGTAGAGTGTAGGGTGTAGAGTGTAGGGTGTAGAGTGTATGGTATAGAGTGTAGGGTATAGAGTGTAGAGTGTAGGGTATAGAGTGTAGGGTATAGAGTGTAGGGTATAGAGTGTAGGGTATAGAGTGTAGGGTGTAGAGTGCAGGGTATAGAGTGTAGAGTTTAGGGTAGAGAGTGTGGGGCATAGAGTGTATGGTATACAGTGTAGAGTGTAGGGTATAGAGTGTATAGTGTAGGGTATAGAGTGTATGGTATAGAGTGTAGGGCATAAAGTGTAGAGTGTAGGGTATAGAGTGTATGGTATAGAGTGTAGGGTATAAAGTGTAGAGTGTAGGGTATAGAGTATAGGGTATAGAGTGTAGGGTATAGAGTGTAGGGTATAGAGTGTAGGGTAAAGAGTGTAGAGTGTAGGGTACAGAGTGCAGGGTGTAGAGTGTAGGGTATAGAGTGTAGAGTGTAGGGTATAGAGTGCAGGTTGTAGAGTGTAGGGTATAGAGTGTATGGTATAGGGTGTAGGGTATAGAGTGTAGGGTATAGAGTGTAGGGTATAGAGTGTAGGGTATAGAGTGTAGGCTATAGAGTGTAGAGTATATAGTGTAGAGTGTAGGGTATAGAGTGTAGGGTATAGAGTGTAGGGTATAGAGTGTGGAGTATAGAGTGTAGGGTATAGAATGTAGAGTGTAGAGTGTAGGGTGTAGAGTGCAAAGTGTAGGGTATAGAGTGTAAGATATAGAGTGTAGTGTATAGAGTGTATGTTATAGAGTGTAGGGTATAGAGTGTAGAGTTTAGGGTATAGAGTGTAGTGTATATATTGTATGGTATAGAGTGTATGGTATAGAGTGTAGAGTGTAGGGTATAGAGTGTAGGGTATAGAGTGTAGGGTATAGAGTGTAGGGTATAGAGTGTAGGTTATAGAGTGTAGCGTATAGAGCGTAGGGTGTAGGGTATAGAGTGTAGGGTAGAGTGTAGGGTATAGAGTGTAGGGTATAGAGTGTAGGGTATAGAGTGTAGGCTATAGAGTGTAGAGTATATAGTGTAGAGTGTAGGGTATAGAGTGTAGGGTATAGAGTGTAGGGTATAGAGTGTGGAGTATAGAGTGTAGGGAATAGAATGTAGAGTGTAGAGTGTAGGGTGTAGAGTGCAAAGTGTAGGGTATAGAGTGTAAGATATAGAGTGTAGTGTATAGAGTGTATGTGATAGAGTGTAGGGTATAGAGTGTAGAGTTTAGGGTATAGAGTGTAGTGTATAGATTGTATGGTATAGAGTGTATGGTATAGAGTGTAGAGTGTAGGGTATAGAGTGTAGGGTATAGAGTGTAGGGTATAGAGTGTAGGGTATAGAGTGTAGGTTATAGAGTGTAGCGTATAGAGCGTAGGGTGTAGGGTATAGAGTGTAGGGTAGAGTGTAGGGTATAGAGTGTAGGGTATAGAGTGTAGGGTAAAGAGTGTAGAGTGTAGGGTACAGAGTGCAGGGTGTAGAGTGTAGGGTATAGAGTGTAGGGTGTAGAGTGTAGGGTGTAGAGTGTAGGGTATAGAGTGTAGGGTGTAGGGTATAGAGTGTAGGGTATAGAGTGTAGGGTATAGAGTGTAGGGTGTAGGGATTAGAGTGTAGGGATTAGAGTGTAGGGATTAGAGTGTAGGGTGTAGAGTGTAGGGTGTAGAGTGTAGGGTATAGAGTGTAGGGTATAGAGTGTAGGGTATAGAGTGTAGAGTGTAGGGATTAGAGTGTAGGGTATAGAGTGTAGGGTATAGAGTGTAGACTGTAGGGATTAGAGTGTAGGGATTAGAGTGTAGGGTATAGAGTGTAGGGTATAGAGTAAAGTGTAGAGTGTAGGCTATAGAGTGTAGGGTATAGAGTGTAGAGTGTAGGGTTTAGAGTGTAGGGTATAGAGTGTAGGGTATAGAGTGTAGGGTATAGAGTGTAGGGTATAGAGTGTAGAGTGTAGGGTATAGAGTGTAGGGTATAGAGTGCAGGTTGTAGAGTGTAGGGTATAGAGTGTAGGGTATAGAGAGTAGGGTATAAAGTGTAGAGTGTAGGGTATAGAGTGTATAGTGTAGGGTATAGAGTGTAGGGTATAGAGTGTAGAGTGTAGGGTATAGAGTGTATGCTATAGAGTGTAGGGAATAGAGTGTAGAGTGTAAGGTATAGAGTGTAGAGTGTAGGGTATAGACTGTAGGGTGTAGAGTGTAGGTTATAGAGTGTAGGGTATAGAGTGTAGAGTATAGAGTGTAGGGTATAGAGTGTAGGGTATAGAGTGTAGAGTGTAGGGTATAGAGTGCAGGTTGTAGAGTGTAGGGTATAGAGTGTAGGGTATAGAGAGTAGGGTATAAAGTGTAGAGTGTAGGGTATAGAGTGTATAGTGTAGGGTATAGAGTGTAGGGTATAGAGTGTAGGGTATAGAGTGTAGAGTGTAGGGTATAGAGTGTATGCTATAGAGTGTATGGTGTAGAGTGTATGGTATAGAGTGTAGGGTTTAGAGTGTAGAGTGTATGGTATAGAGTGTAGGGTATAGAGTGTAGGGTATAGAGTGTATGTTATAGAGTGTAGGGTATAGAGTGTAGAGTGTAGGGTATAGAGTTTAGAGTGTAGAGTATAGAGTGTAGGGTATAGAGTGTAAGGTATAGAGTGTAGGGTGTAGAGTGTAGGGTATAGAGTGTAGGGTATAAAGTGTATGGTATAGAGTGTATGGTATAGAGTGTAGGGTATAGAGTATATGGTATAGAGTGTAGGGTATAGAGTGTAGAGTGTAGGGATTAGAGTGTAGGGTATAGAGTGTAGGCTATAGAGTGTAGGGTATAGAGTGTAGGGTGTAGAGTGTAGGTTATAGAGTGTTGGGTGTAGAGTGCAGGGTGTAGAGTGCAGGGTATAGAGTGTAAGATATAGAGTGTAGAGTGTAGGGTATAGAGTGTAGGGTGTAGGGTATAGAGTGTAGGGTATAAAATGTAGGGTATAGAGTGTAGGCTATAGAGTGTAGGGTATAGAGTGTAGAGTGTAGGGTATAGAGTGTAGGGTATAGAGTGTAGAGTGTAGGGTTTAGAGTGTTGGGTGTAGAGTGCAGGGTGTAGAGTGCAGGGTATAGAGTGTAGGGTATAGAGTGTAGGGTATAGAGTGTATGGTATAGAGTGTAGGGTATAGAGTGTAGAGTGTAGGGATTAGAGTGTAGGGTATAGAGTGTAGGCTATAGAGTGTAGGGTATAGAGTGTAGGGTGTAGAGTGTAGGGTATAGAGTGTTGGGTGTAGAGTGTAGGGTATAGAGTGTAGGGTATAGAGTGTAGGGAATAGAGTGTAGAGTGTAAGGTGTAGAGTGTAGGGTATAGAGTGTAGGGTATAAACTGTAGGGTATAGAGTGTAGGCTATAGAGTGTAGGGTATAGAGTGTAGAGTGTAGGGTATAGAGCGTAGGGTATAGAGTGTAGAGTGTAGGGTTTAGAGTGTTGGGTGTAGAGTGCAGGGTGTAGAGTGCAGGGTATAGAGTGTAGGGTATAGAGTGTAGGGTATAAAGTGTAGAGTGTAGGGTATAGAGTGTATAGTGTAGGGTATAGAGTGTAGGGTATAGAGTGTAGGGTATAGAGTGTAGGGTATAAAGTGTAGGGTATAGGGTATAGAGTGTAGGGTGTAAAGTGTAGGGTGTAGAGTGTAGAGTGTAGGGTATAGAGTGTAGGGTATAGAGTGTAGGGTGTAGGGTATAGAGTGTAGGGTATAGAGTGTAGGGTATAGAGTGTAGAGTGTAGAGTGTATGGTATAGAGTGTAGGGTATAGAGTGTAGGGTATAGACTGTAGGGTATAGAGTGTGGCGCATAGAGTGTAGGGTATAGAGTGTAGAGTGTAGGGTATAGAGTGTAGGGTATAGAGTGTAGGGTATAGAGTGTAGAGTGTAGGGTATAGAATGTAGGGTATAGAGTGTAGGGTATAGAGTGTAGGGAATAGAGTGTAGAGTGTAAGGTATAGAGTGTAGAGTGTAGGGTATAGACTGTAGGGTGTAGGGAGTAGAGTGTAGGGTATAGAGTGTAGAGTGTAGGGTATAGAGTGTAGGGTGTAGAGTGTAGGCTATAGAGTGTAGGGTATAGAGTGTAGAGTGTAGGGTATAGAGTGTAGGGTACAGAGTGTAGGGTATAGAGTGTAGGGTATAGAATGTAGAGTGTAGAGTGTAGGCTATAGAGTGTAGGGTATAGAGTGTAGAGTGTAGTGTATAGAGTGTAGGGTGTAGAGTGTAGGGTATAGAGTGTAGGGTATAGACTGTAGGGTATAGAGTGTGGCGTATAGAGTGTAGGGTATAGAGTGTAGAGTGTAGGGTATAGAGTGTAGGGTATAGAGTGTAGGGTATAGAGTGTAGAGTGTAGGGTATAGAATGTAGGGTATAGAGTGTAGGGTATAGAGTGTAGGGAATAGAGTGTAGAGTGTAAGGTATAGAGTGTAGAGTGTAGAGTATAGACTGTAGGGTGTAGGGAGTAGAGTGTAGGGTATAGAGTGTAGAGTGTAGGGTATAGAGTGCAGGGTATAGAGTGTAGGGTGTAGAGTGTAGGCTATAGAGTGTAGGGTATAGAGTGTAGAGTGTAGGGTATAGAGTGTAGGGTATAGAGTGTAGGGTATAGAGTGTAGGGTATAGAGTGTAGAGTGTAGAGTGTAGACTATAGAGTGTAGGGTATAGAGTGTAGAGTGTAGGGTATAGAGTGTAGGGTGTAGAGTGTAGGGTATAGAGTGTAGAGTGTAGAGTGTATGGTATAGAGTGTAGACTGTAGGGTATAGAGTGTGGCGTATAGAGTGTAGGGTATAGAGTGTAGAGTGTAGGGTATAGAGTGTACGGTATAGAGTGTAGGGTATAGAGTGTAGGGTATAGAGTGTAGAGTGTAAGGTGTAGAGTGTAGGGTATAGAGTGTAGGGTATATACTGTAGGGTATAGAGTGTAGGCTATAGAGTGTAGGGTGTAGGGTATAGAGTGTAGGGTATAGAGTGTAGGGTATAGAGTGTAGGGTGTAGGGATTAGAGTGTAGGGATTAGAGTTTAGGGTTTAGAGAGTAGGGTGTAGAGTGTAGGGTGTAGAGTGTAGGGTATAGAGTGTAGGGTATAGAGTGTAGAGTGTAGGGATTAGAGTGTAAGGTATAGAGTGTAGAGTGTAGGGTATATAGTGTAGGGATTAGAGAGTTGGGTGTAGAGTGTAGGGTATAGAGTGTAGGGTATAGAGTGTAGGGTATAGAGTGTAGAGTGTAGGGTATAGAATGTAGGGTATAGAGTGTAGGGTATAGAGTGTAGAGAATAGAGTGTAGAGTGTAAGGTATAGAGTGTAGAGTGTAGGGTATAGACTGTAGGGTGTAGGGAGTAGAGTGTAGGGTATAGAGTGTAGAGTGTAGGGTATAGAGTGTAGGGTGTAGAGTGTAGGCTATAGAGTGTAGGGTATAGAGTGTAGAGTGTAGGGTATAGAGTGTAGGGTATGGAGTGTAGGGTATAGAGTGTAGGGTATAGAATGTAGAGTGTAGAGTGTAGGCTATAGAGTGTAGGGTATAGAGTGTAGAGTGTAGGGTATAGAGTGTAGGGTGTAGAGTGTAGGGTATAGAGTGTAGGGTATAGACTGTAGGGTATAGAGTGTGGCGTATAGAGTGTAGGGTATAGAGTGTAGAGCGTAGGGTATAGAGTGTAGGGTATAGAGTGTAGGGTATAGAGTGTAGAGTGTAGGGTATAGAATGTAGGGTATAGAGTGAAGGGTATAGAGTGTAGGGAATAGAGTGTAGAGTGTAAGGTATAGAGTGTAGAGTGTAGAGTATAGACTGTAGGGTGTAGGGAGTAGAGTGTAGGGTATAGAGTGTAGAGTGTAGGGTATAGAGTGCAGGGTATAGAGTGCAGGGTATAGAGTGTAGGGTGTAGAGTGTAGGCTATAGAGTGTAGGGTATAGAGTGTAGAGTGTAGGGTATAGAGTGTAGGGTATAGAGTGTAGGGTATAGAGTGTAGGGTATAGAGTGTAGAGTGTAGAGTGTAGACTATAGAGTGTAGGGTATAGAGTGTAGAGTGTAGGGTATAGAGTGTAGGGTGTAGAGTGTAGGGTATAGAGTGTAGAGTGTATGGTATAGAGTGTAGACTGTAGGGTATAGAGTGTGGCGTATAGAGTGTAGGGTATAGAGTGTAGAGTGTAGGGTATAGAGTGTACGGTATAGAGTGTAGGGTATAGAGTGTAGGGTATAGAGTGTAGAGTGTAAGGTGTAGAGTGTAGGGTATAGAGTGTAGGGTATATACTGTAGGGTATAGAGTGTAGGCTATAGAGTGTAGGGTGTAGGGTATAGAGTGTAGGGTATAGAGTGTAGGGTATAGAGTGTAGGGTGTAGGGATTAGAGTGTAGGGATTAGAGTGTAGGGTTTAGAGAGTAGGGTGTAGAGTGTAGGATGTAGAGTGTAGGGTATAGAGTGTAGGGTATAGAGTGTAGAGTGTAGGGATTAGAGTGTAAGGTATAGAGTGTAGAGTGTAGGGTATATAGTGTAGGGATTAGAGAGTTGGGTGTAGAGTGTAGGGTATAGAGTGTATGTTATAGAGTGTAGGGTATAGAGTGTATGTTATAGAGTGTAGGGTATAGAGTGTAGAGTGTAGGGTATAGAGTTTAGAGTGTAGGGTATAGAGTGTAGGGTATAGAGTGTAGGGTAAAGAGTGTAGAGTGTAGGGTATAGAATGTAGGGTATAGAGTGTAGGGTGTAGAGTGTAGGGTATAGAGTGCAGGTTGTAGAGTGTAGGGTATAGAGTGTATAGTGTAGGGTATAGAGTGTAGGGTATAGAGTGTAGGGTATAGAGTGTAGGGTATAGAGTGTATCGTGTAGGGTATAGAGTGTATGCTATAGAGTGTATGGTGTAGAGTGTATGGTGTAGAGTGTATGGTGTAGAGTGTATGGTATAGAGTGTAGGGTATAGAGTGTATGTTATAGAGTGTAGGGTATAGAGCGTAGGGTATAGAGTTTAGAGTGTAGGGTATAGAGTGTAGGATATAGAGTGTAGGGTATAGAGTGTAGGGTATAGATTGCAGGTTGTAGAGTGCAGGTTGTAGAGTGTAGGGTATAGAGTGTAGGGTATAGAGTGTAGGGAATAGAGTGTAGGGTATAAAGTGTAGATTGTAGGGTATAGAGTGTATAGTGTAGGGTATAGAGTGTAGGGCATAGAATGTATAGTGTAGGGTATATAGTGTATGCTATAGAGTGTATGGTGTAGAGTGTATGGTATAGAGTGTAGGGTGTAGAGTGTATGGTATAGAGTGTAGGGTGTAGAGTGTAGGGTATAGAGTGTAGGGTATAGAGTGTAGGGTATAGAGTGTAGGGTATAGAGTGTATGTTATAGAGTGTAAGGTATAGAGTGTAGAGTGTAGGGTATAGACTGTAGGGTGTAGAGTGTAGGGAGTAGAGTGTAGGGTATATAGTGTAGGGTATAGAGTGTAGGGTATAGAGTGTAGGGTATAGAGTGTATGTTATAGAGTGTAGGGTATAGAGTGTAGAGTGTAGGGTATAGAGTGTATGTTATAGAGTGTAGGGTATAGAGTTTAGAGTGTAGGGTATAGAGTGTAGGGTATAGAGTGTAGGGTATAGAGTGTAGGGTAAAGAGTGTAGAGTGTAGGGTACAGAGTGCAGGGTGTAGAGTGTAGGGTATATAGTGTAGGGTGTAGAGTGTAGGGTGTAGAGTGTAGGGTATAGAGTGTAGAGTGTAGGGTGTAGGGTATAGAGTGTAGGGTATAGAGTGTAGGGTATAGAGTGTAGGGTATAGAGTGTAGGGTGTAGGGATTAGAGTGTAGGGATTAGAGTGTAGGGATTAGAGTGTAGGGTGTAGAGTGTAGGGTGTAGAGTGTAGGGTATAGAGTGTAGGGTGTAGGGTGTAGGGTATAGAGTGTAGGGTATAGAGTGTAGGGTATAGAGTGTAGGGTGTAGGGATTAGAGTGTAGGGATTATAGTGTAGGGATTAGAGTGTAGGGTGTAGAGTGTAGGGTGTAGAGTGTAGGGTATAGAGTGTAGGGTATAGAGTGTAGAGTGTAGGGATTAGAGTGTAGGGTATAGAGTGTAGGGTATACAGTGTAGGGTATAGAGTGTAGGGTAAAGAGTGTAGAGTGTAGGGTACAGAGTGCAGGGTGTAGAGTGTAGGGTATAGAGTGTAGAGTGTAGGGTGTAGGGTGTAGGGTATAGAGTGTAGGGTATAGAGTGTAGGGTATAGAGTGTAGGGTATAGATTGTAGGGTATAGAGTGTAGGGTGTAGGGATTAGAGTGTAGGGATTAGAGTGTAGGGATTAGAGTGTAGGATGTAGAGTGTAGGGTGTAGAGTGTAGGGTATAGAGTGTAGGGTATAGAGTGTAGGGTATAGAGTGTAGACTGTAGGGATTAGAGTGTAGGGATTAGAGTGTAGGGTATAGAGTGTAGGGTATAGAGTAAAGTGTAGAGTGTAGGCTATAGAGTGTAGGGTATAGAGTGTAGAGTGTAGGGTATAGAGTGTAGGGTATAGAGTGTAGGGTATAGAGTGTAGGGTATAGAGTGTAGGGTGTAGGGTATAGAGTGTAGGGTATAGAGTGCAGGTTGTAGAGTGTAGGGTATAGAGTGTAGGGTATAGAGAGTAGGGTATAAAGTGTAGAGTGTAGGGTATGGAGTGTATAGTGTAGGGTATAGAGTGTAGGGTATAGAGTGTAGGGTATAGAGTGTAGAGTGTAGGGTATAGAGTGTATGCTATAGAGTGTAGGGTATAGAGTGTAGGGAATAGAGTGTAGAGTGTAAGGTATAGAGTGTAGAGTGTAGGGTATAGACTGTAGGGTGTAGAGTGTAGGGTATAGAGTGTAGGGTATAGAGTGTAGGGTATAGAGTGTAGGGTATAGAGTGTAGAGTGTAGGGTATAGAGTGCAGGTTGTAGAGTGTAGGGTATAGAGTGTAGGGTATAAAGTGTAGAGTGTAGGGTATAGAGTGTATAGTGTAGGGTATAGAGTGTAGGGTATAGAGTGTAGGGTATAGAGCGTATAGTATAGGGTATAGAGTGTATGCTATAGAGTGTATGGTGTAGAGTGTATGGTGTAGAGTGTATGGTGTAGAGTGTATGGTGTAGAGTGTATGGTATAGAGTGTAGGGTATAGAGTGTAGGGTATAGAGTGTATGTTATAGAGTGTAGGGTATAGAGTGTAGGGTATAGAGTTTAGAGTGTAGGGTATAGAGTGTAGGGTATAGAGTGTAGGGTATAGAGTGTAGGGTATAGAGTGTAGGGTACAGAGTGCAGGGTGTAGAGTGTAGGGTATAGAGTGTAGAGTGTAGGGTGTAGAGTGTAGGGTATAGAGTGTAGGGTGTAGGGTATAGAGTGTAGGGTATAGAGTGTAGGGTATAGAGTGTAGGGTGTAGGGATTAGGGTGTAGGGATTAGAGTGTAGGGATTAGAGTGTAGGGATTAGAGTGTAGGGTGTAGAGTGTAGAGTGTAGGGTATAGAGTGTAGGGTACAGAGTGTAGGGTATAGAGTGTAGAGTGTAGAGATTAGAGTGTAGGGTATAGAGTGTAGGGTATAGAGTGTAGGGTAAAGAGTGTAGAGTGTAGGGTACAGAGTGCAGGGTGTAGAGTGTAGGGTATAGAGTGTAGGGTGTAGAGTGTAAGGTATAGAGTGTAGGGTGTAGAGTGTAGGGTGTAGGGTATAGAGTGTAGGGTATAGAGTGTAGGGTATAGGGTGTAGGGTATAGAGTGTAGGGTGTAGGGATTAGAGTGTAGGGATTAGAGTGTAGGGATTAGAGTGTAGGGTGTAGAGTGTAGGGTGTAGAGTGTAGGGTATAGAGTGTAGGGTATAGAGTGTAGGGCATAGAGTGTAGAGTGTAGGGATTAGAGTGTAGGGTATAGAGTGTAGGGTTTAGAGTAGAGTGTAGAGTGTAGGCTATAGAGTGTAGGGTATAGAGTGTAGAGTGTAGGGTATAGAGTGTAGGGTATAGAGTGTAGGGTATAGAGTGTACGGTATAGAGTGTAGGGTGTAGGGTATAGAGTATAGGGTATAGAGTGCAGGTTGTAGAGTGTAGAGTATAGAGTGTAGGGTATAGAGAGTAGGGTATAAAGTGTAGAGTGTAGGGTATAGAGTGTATAGTGTAGGGTATAGAGTGTAGGGTATAGAGTGTAGAGTGTATGCTATAGAGTGTATGGTGTAGAGTGTATGGTATAGAGTGTAGGGTATAGAGTGTAGAGTGTAGGGATTAGAGTGTAGGGTATAGAGTGTAGGCTATAGAGTGTAGCGTATAGAGTGTAGAGTGTAGGTTATAGAGTGTAGGGTATAGAGTGTAGGGTGTAGAGTGTAGGGTATAGAGTGTTGGGTGTAGAGTGCAGGGTATAGAGTGCAGGGTATAGAGTGTAGGATATAGAGTGTAGGGTATAGAGTGTAGGGTGTAGGGTATAGAGTGTAGAGTGTAGGGTATAGAGTGTAGGGTATAGAGTGTAGGGTATAGAGTGTAGGGAATAGAGTGTAGAGTGTAAGGTGTAGAGTGTAGGCTATAGAGTGTAGGGTATAGAGTGTAGAGTGTAGGGTATAGAGTGTAGGGTATAGAGTGTAGGGTGTAGAGTGTAGGGTTTAGAGTGTTGGGTGTAGAGTGCAGGGTGTAAAGTGCAGGGTATAGAGTGTAGGGTATAGAGTGTAGAGTATAAAGTGTAGAGTGTAGGGTATAGAGTGTATAGTGTAGGGTATAGAGTGTAGGGTGTAGGGTGTAGGGTGTAGAGTGTAGGGTATAGAGTGTAGGGTATATTGTGTAGGGTGTAGGGTATAGAGTGTAGGGTATAGAGTGTAGAGTGTATGGTATAGAGTGTAGACTGTAGGGTATAGAGTGTGGCGTATAGAGTGTAGGGTATAGAGTGTAGAGTGTAGGGTATAGAGTGTACGGTATAGAGTGTAGGGTATAGAGTGTAGGGTATAGAGTGTAGAGTGTAGGGTATAGAATGTAGGGTATAGAGTGTAGGGTATAGAGTGTAGGGAATAGAGTGTAGAGTGTAAGGTATAGAGTGTAGAGTGTAGGGTGTAGAGTGTAGGGAGTAGAGTGTAGGGTATAGAGTGTAGAGTGTAGGGTATAGAGTGCAGGGTATAGAGTGTAGGGTGTAGAGTGTAGGCTATAGAGTGTAGGTTATAGAGTGTAGAGTGTAGGGTATAGAGTGTAGGGTATAGAGTGTAGGGTATAGAGTGTAGGGTATAGAGTGTAGAGTGTAGGGTATAGAGTGTAGGGTATAGAGTGTAGGGTGTAGGGTATAGAGTGTAGGGTATAGAGTGTAGAGTGTATGGTATGCATGGAGAAGTCATTTTGAATGACTGGTCCTCAGTGTTGTGAGAACGATGACTGGTTAAAATTTTTGGTGGTTTCTTGTTCAGTCCATAGGCCTACATCATGTGGCAAACCGGTGAGCATGTGGCTCTATTAGTATAGGAGATACCTGAAAACATATCACACTTTTCATCATAGTGCTTTTACCAATGCATAAAATGCATGGAGAAGTCATTTCGAATGACTGGTCCTCAGTGTTGTGAGAACGATGACTGGTTAAAATTTTTGGTGGTTTCTTGTTCAGTCCATAGGCCTACATCATGTGGCAAACCGGTGAGCATGTGGCTCTATTAGTATAGGAGATACCTGAAAACATATCACACTTTTCATCATAGTGCTTTTACCAATGCATAAAATGCATGGAGAAGTCATTTCGAATGACTAGTCCTCAGTGTTGTGAGAACGATGACTGGTTAAAATTTTTGGTGGTTTCTTGTTCAGTCCATAGGCCTACATCATGTGGCAAACCGGTGAGCATGTGGCTCTATTAGTATAGGAGATACCTGAAAACATATCACACTTTTCATCATAGTGCTTTTACCAATGCATAAAATGCATGGAGAAGTCATTTCGAATGTCTGGTCCTCAGTGTTGTGAGAACGATGACTGGTTAAAATTTTTGGTGGTTTCTTGTTCAGTCCATAGGCCTACATCATGTGGCAAACCGGTGAGCATGTGGCTCTATTAGTATAGGAGATACCTGAAAACATATCACACTTTTCATCATAGTGCTTTTACCAATGCATAAAATGCATGGAGAAGTCATTTCGAATGACTGGTCCTCAGTGTTGTGAGAACGATGACTGGTAAAATTTTTGGTGGTTTCTTGTTCAGTCCATTAGCCTACATCATGTGGCAAACCGGTGAGCATGTGGCTCTATTAGTATAGGAGATACCTGAAAACATATCACACTTTTCATCATAGTGCTTTTACCAATGCATAAAATGCATGGAGAAGTCATTTCGAATGACTGGTCCTCAGTGTTGTGAGAACGATGACTGGTTAAAATTTTTGGTGGTTTCTTGTTCAGTCCATAGGCCTACATCATGTGGCAAACCGGTGAGCATGTGGCTCTATTAGTATAGGAGATACCTGAAAACATATCACACTTTTCATCATAGTGCTTTTACCAATGCATAAAATGCATGGAGAAGTCATTTCGAATGACTGGTACTCAGTGTTGTGAGAACGATGACTGGTTAAAATTTTTGGTGGTTTCTTGTTCAGTCCATAGGCCTACATCATGTGGCAAACCGGTGAGCATGTGGCTCTATTAGTATAGGAGATACCTGAAAACATATCACACTTTTCATCATAGTGCTTTTACCAATGCATAAAATGCATGGAGAAGTCATTTTGAATGACTGGTCCTCAGTGTTGTGAGAACGATGACTGGTTAAAATTTTTGGTGGTTTCTTGTTCAGTACATAGGCCTACATCATGTGGCAAACCGGTGAGCATGTGGCTCTATTAGTATAGGAGATACCTGAAAACATATCACACTTTTCATCATAGTGCTTTTACCAATGCATAAAATGCATGGAGAAGTCATTTCGAATGACTGGTCCTCAGTGTTGTGAGAACGATGACTGGTTAAAATTTTTGGTGGTTTCTTGTTCAGTCCATAGGCCTACATCATGTGGCAAACCGGTGAGCATGTGGCTCTATTAGTATAGGAGATACCTGAAAACATATCACACTTTTCATCATAGTGCTTTTACCAATGCATAAAATGCATGGAGAAGTCATTTCGAATGACTGGTCCTCAGTGTTGTGAGAACGATGACTGGTTAAAATTTTTGGTGGTTTCTTGTTCAGTCCATAGGCCTACATCATGTGGCAAACCGGTGAGCATGTGGCTCTATTAGTATAGGAGATACCTGAAAACATATCACACTTTTCATCATAGTGCTTTTACCAATGCATAAAATGCATGGAGAAGTCATTTCGAATGACTAGTCCTCAGTGTTGTGAGAACGATGACTGGTTAAAATTTTTGGTGGTTTCTTGTTCAGTCCATAGGCCTACATCATGTGGCAAACCGGTGAGCATGTGGCTCTATTAGTATAGGAGATACCTGAAAACATCACACTTTTCATCATAGTGCTTTTACCAATGCATAAAATGCATGGAGAAGTCATTTCGAATGTCTGGTCCTCAGTGTTGTGAGAACGATGACTGGTTAAAATTTTTGGTGGTTTCTTGTTCAGTCCATAGGCCTACATCATGTGGCAAACCGGTGAGCATGTGGCTCTATTAGTATAGGAGATACCTGAAAACATATCACACTTTTCATCATAGTGCTTTTACCAATGCATAAAATGCATGGAGAAGTCATTTCGAATGACTGGTCCTCAGTGTTGTGAGAACGATGACTGGTTAAAATTTTTGGTGGTTTCTTGTTCAGTCCATAGGCCTACATCATGTGGCAAACCGGTGAGCATGTGGCTCTATTAGTATAGGAGATACCTGAAAACATATCACACTTTTCATCATAGTGCTTTTACCAATGCATAAAATGCATGGAGAAGTCATTTCGAATGACTGGTCCTCAGTGTTGTGAGAACGATGACTGGTTAAAATTTTTGGTGGTTTCTTCTTCAGTCCATTAGCCTACATCATGTGGCCAACCGGTAAGCATGTGGCTCTATTAGTATAGGAGATACCTGAAAACATATCATACTTTTCATCATAGTGCTTTTACCAATGCATAAAATGCATGGAGAAGTCATTTCGAATGACTGGTCCTCAGTGTTGTGAGAACGATGACTGGTTAAAATTTTTGGTGGTTTCTTGTTCAGTCCATAGGCCTACATCATGTGGCAAACCGGTGAGCATGTGGCTCTCTTAGTATAGGAGATACCTGAAAACATATCACACTTTTCATCATAATGCTTTTACCAATGCATAAAATGCATGGAGAAGTCATTTCGAATGACTGGTCCTCAGTGTTGTGAGAACGATGACTGGTTAAAATTTTTGGTGGTTTCTTGTTCAGTCCATTAGCCTACATCATGTGGCAAACCGGTGAGCATGTGGCTCTATTAGTATAGGAGATACCTGAAAACATATCACACTTTTCATCATAGTGCTTTTACCAATGCATAAAATGCATGGAGAAGTCATTTCGAATGACTGGTCCTCAGTGTTGTGAGAACGATGACTGGTTAAAATTTTTGGTGGTTTCTTGTTCAGTCCATAGGCCTACATCATGTGGCAAACCGGTGAGCATGTGGCTCTATTAGTATAGGAGATACCTGAAAACATATCACACTTTTCATCATAGTGCTTTTACCAATGCATAAAATGCATGGAGAAGTCATTTCGAATGACTGGTCCTCAGTGTTGTGAGAACGATGACTGGTTAAAATTTTTGGTGGTTTCTTGTTCAGTCCATAGGCCTACATCATGTGGCAAACCGGTGAGCATGTGGCTCTATTAGTATAGGAGATACCTGAAAACATATCACACTTTTCATCATAGTGCTTTTACCAATGCATAAAATGCATGGAGAAGTCATTTCGAATGACTGGTCCTCAGTGTTGTGAGAACGATGACTGGTTAAAATTTTTGGTGGTTTCTTGTTCAGTCCATAGGCCTACATCATGTGGCAAACCGGTGAGCATGTGGCTCTATTAGTATAGGAGATACCTGAAAACATATCACACTTTTCATCATAGTGCTTTTACCAATGCATAAAATGCATGGAGAAGTCATTTCGAATGACTGGTCCTCAGTGTTGTGAGAACGATGACTGGTTAAAATTTTTGGTGGTTTCTTGTTCAGTCCATAGGCCTACATCATGTGGCAAACCGGTGAGCATGTGGCTCTATTAGTATAGGAGATACCTGAAAACATATCACACTTTTCATCATAGTGCTTTTACCAATGCATAAAATGCATGGAGAAGTCATTTCGAATGACTGGTCCTCAGTGTTGTGAGAACGATGACTGGTTAAAATTTTTGGTGGTTTCTTGTTCAGTCTATATGCCTACATCATGTGGCAAACCGGTGAGCATGTGGCTCTATTAGTATAGGAGATACCTGAAAACATATCACACTTTTCATCATAGTGCTTTTACCAATGCATAAAATGCATGGAGAAGTCATTTCGAATGACTGGTCCTCAGTGTTGTGAGAACGATGACTGGTTAAAATTTTTGGTGGTTTCTTGTTCAGTCCATAGGCCTACATCATGTTGCAAACCGGTGAGCATGTGGCTCTATTAGTATAGGAGATACCTGAAAACATCACACTTTTCATCATAGTGCTTTTACCAATGCATAAAATGCATGGAGAAGTCATTTCGAATGACTGGTCCTCAGTGTTGTGAGAACGATGACTGGTTAAAATTTTTGGTGGTTTCTTGTTCAGTCCATAGGCCTACATCATGTGGCAAACCGGTGAGCATGTGGCTCTATTAGTATAGGAGATACCTGAAAACATATCACACTTTTCATCATAGTGCTTTTACCAATGCATAAAATGCATGGAGAAGTCATTTCGAATGACTGGTCCTCAGTGTTGTGAGAACGATGACTGGTAAAATTTTTAGTGGTTTCTTGTTCAGTCCATTAGCCTACATCATGTGGCAAACCGGTGAGCATGTGGCTCTATTAGTATAGGAGATACCTGAAAACATATCACACTTTTCATCATAGTGCTTTTACCAATGCATAAAATGCATGGAGAAGTCATTTCGAATGACTGGTCCTCAGTGTTGTGAGAACGATGACTGGTTAAAATTTTTGGTGGTTTCTTGTTCAGTCCATAGGCCTACATCATGTGGCAAACCGGTGAGCATGTGGCTCTATTAGTATAGGAGATACCTGAAAACATATCACACTTTTCATCATAGTGCTTTTACCAATGCATAAAATGCATGGAGAAGTCATTTTGAATGACTGGTCCTCAGTGTTGTGAGAACGATGACTGGTTAAAATTTTTGGTGGTTTCTTGTTCAGTCCATAGGCCTACATCATGTGGCAAACCGGTGAGCATGTGGCTCTATTAGTATAGGAGATACCTGAAAACATATCACACTTTTCATCATAGTGCTTTTACCAATGCATAAAATGCATGGAGAAGTCATTTCGAATGACTGGTCCTCAGTGTTGTGAGAACGATGACTGGTTAAAATTTTTGGTGGTTTCTTGTTCAGTCCATAGGCCTACATCATGTGGCAAACCGGTGAGCATGTGGCTCTATTAGTATAGGAGATACCTGAAAACATATCACACTTTTCATCATAGTGCTTTTACCAATGCATAAAATGCATGGAGAAGTCATTTCGAATGACTAGTCCTCAGTGTTGTGAGAACGATGACTGGTTAAAATTTTTTGGTGGTTTCTTGTTCAGTCCATAGGCCTACATCATGTGGCAAACCGGTGAGCATGTGGCTCTATTAGTATAGGAGATACCTGAAAACATATCACACTTTTCATCATAGTGCTTTTACCAATGCATAAAATGCATGGAGAAGTCATTTCGAATGTCTGGTCCTCAGTGTTGTGAGAACGATGACTGGTTAAAATTTTTGGTGGTTTCTTGTACAGTCCATAGGCCTACATCATGTGGCAAACCGGTGAGCATGTGGCTCTATTAGTATAGGAGATACCTGAAAACATATCACACTTTTCATCATAGTGCTTTTACCAATGCATAAAATGCATGGAGAAGTCATTTCGAATGACTGGTCCTCAGTGTTGTGAGAACGATGACTGGTAAAATTTTTGGTGGTTTCTTGTTCAGTCCATTAGCCTACATCATGTGGCAAACCGGTGAGCATGTGGCTCTATTAGTATAGGAGATACCTGAAAACATATCACACTTTTCATCATAGTGCTTTTACCAATGCATAAAATGCATGGAGAAGTCATTTCGAATGACTGGTCCTCAGTGTTGTGAGAACGATGACTGGTTAAAATTTTTGGTGGTTTCTTGTTCAGTCCATAGGCCTACATCATGTGGCAAACCGGTGAGCATGTGGCTCTATTAGTATAGGAGATACCTGAAAACATATCACACTTTTCATCATAGTGCTTTTACCAATGCATAAAATGCATGGAGAAGTCATTTCGAATGACTGGTACTCAGTGTTGTGAGTACGATGACTGGTTAAAATTTTTGGTGGTTTCTTGTTCAGTCCATAGGCCTACATCATGTGGCAAACCGGTGAGCATGTGGCTCTATTAGTATAGGAGATACCTGAAAACATATCACACTTTTCATCATAGTGCTTTTACCAATGCATAAAATGCATGGAGAAGTCATTTTGAATGACTGGTCCTCAGTGTTGTGAGAACGATGACTGGTTAAAATTTTTGGTGGTTTCTTGTTCAGTACATAGGCCTACATCATGTGGCAAACCGGTGAGCATGTGGCTCTATTAGTATAGGAGATACCTGAAAACATATCACACTTTTCATCATAGTGCTTTTACCAATGCATAAAATGCATGGAGAAGTCATTTCGAATGACTGGTCCTCAGTGTTGTGAGAACGATGACTGGTTAAAATTTTTGGTGGTTTCTTGTTCAGTCCATAGGCCTACATCATGTGGCAAACCGGTGAGCATGTGGCTCTATTAGTATAGGAGATACCTGAAAACATATCACACTTTTCATCATAGTGCTTTTACCAATGCATAAAATGCATGGAGAAGTCATTTCGAATGACTGGTCCTCAGTGTTGTGAGAACGATGACTGGTTAAAATTTTTGGTGGTTTCTTGTTCAGTCCATAGGCCTACATCATGTGGCAAACCGGTGAGCATGTGGCTCTATTAGTATAGGAGATACCTGAAAACATATCACACTTTTCATCATAGTGCTTTTACCAATGCAAAAAATGCATGGAGAAGTCATTTCGAATGACTAGTCCTCAGTGTTGTGAGAACGATGACTGGTTAAAATTTTTGGTGGTTTCTTGTTCAGTCCATAGGCCTACATCATGTGGCAAACCGGTGAGCATGTGGCTCTATTAGTATAGGAGATACCTGAAAACATATCACACTTTTCATCATAGTGCTTTTACCAATGCATAAAATGCATGGAGAAGTCATTTCGAATGTCTGGTCCTCAGTGTTGTGAGAACGATGACTGGTTAAAATTTTTGGTGGTTTCTTGTTCAGTCCATAGGCCTACATCATGTGGCAAACCGGTGAGCATGTGGCTCTATTAGTATAGGAGATACCTGAAAACATATCACACTTTTCATCATAGTGCTTTTACCAATGCATAAAATGCATGGAGAAGTCATTTCGAATGACTGGTCCTCAGTGTTGTGAGAACGATGACTGGTTAAAATTTTTGGTGGTTTCTTGTTCAGTCCATAGGCCTACATCATGTGGCAAACCGGTGAGCATGTGGCTCTATTAGTATAGGAGATACCTGAAAACATATCACACTTTTCATCATAGTGCTTTTACCAATGCATAAAATGCATGGAGAAGTCATTTCGAATGACTGGTCCTCAGTGTTGTGAGAACGATGACTGGTTAAAATTTTTGGTGGTTTCTTGTTCAGTCCATTAGCCTACATCATGTGGCAAACCGGTGAGCATGTGGCTCTATTAGTATAGGAGATACCTGAAAACATATCACACTTTTCATCATAGTGCTTTTACCAATGCATAAAATGCATGGAGAAGTCATTTCGAATGACTGGTCCTCAGTGTTGTGAGAACGATGACTGGTTAAAATTTTTGGTGGTTTCTTGTTCAGTCCATAGGCCTACATCATGTGGCAAACCGGTGAGCATGTGGCTCTATTAGTATAGGAGATACCTGAAAAAATATCACACTTTTCATCATAATGCTTTTACCAATGCATAAAATGCATGGAGAAGTCATTTCGAATGACTGGTCCTCAGTGTTGTGAGAACGATGACTGGTTAAAATTTTTGGTGGTTTCTTGTTCAGTCCATTAGCCTACATCATGTGGCAAACCGGTGAGCATGTGGCTCTATTAGTATAGGAGATACCTGAAAACATATCACACTTTTCATCATAGTGCTTTTACCAATGCATAAAATGCATGGAGAAGTCATTTCGAATGACTGGTCCTCAGTGTTGTGAGAACGATGACTGGTTAAAATTTTTGGTGGTTTCTTGTTCAGTCCATAGGCCTACATCATGTGGCAAACCGGTGAGCATGTGGCTCTATTAGTATAGGAGATACCTGAAAACATATCACACTTTTCATCATAGTGCTTTTACCAATGCATAAAATGCATGGAGAAGTCATTTCGAATGACTGGTCCTCAGTGTTGTGAGAACGATGACTGGTTAAAATTTTTGGTGGTTTCTTGTTCAGTCCATAGGCCTACATCATGTGGCAAACCGGTGAGCATGTGGCTCTATTAGTATAGGAGATACCTGAAAACATATCACACTTTTCATCATAGTGCTTTTACCAATGCATAAAATGCATGGAGAAGTCATTTCGAATGACTGGTCCTCAGTGTTGTGAGAACGATGACTGGTTAAAATTTTTGGTGGTTTCTTGTTCAGTCCATAGGCCTACATCATGTTGCAAACCGGTGAGCATGTGGCTCTATTAGTATAGGAGATACCTGAAAACATCACACTTTTCATCATAGTGCTTTTACCAATGCATAAAATGCATGGAGAAGTCATTTCGAATGACTGGTCCTCAGTGTTGTGAGAACGATGACTGGTTAAAATTTTTGGTGGTTTCTTGTTCAGTCCATAGGCCTACATCATGTGGCAAACCGGTGAGCATGTGGCTCTATTAGTATAGGAGATACCTGAAAACATATCACACTTTTCATCATAGTGCTTTTACCAATGCATAAAATGCATGGAGAAGTCATTTCGAATGACTGGTCCTCAGTGTTGTGAGAACGATGACTGGTAAAATTTTTAGTGGTTTCTTGTTCAGTCCATTAGCCTACATCATGTGGCAAACCGGTGAGCATGTGGCTCTATTAGTATAGGAGATACCTGAAAACATATCACACTTTTCATCATAGTGCTTTTACCAATGCATAAAATGCATGGAGAAGTCATTTCGAATGACTGGTCCTCAGTGTTGTGAGAACGATGACTGGTTAAAATTTTTGGTGGTTTCTTGTTCAGTCCATAGGCCTACATCATGTGGCAAACCGGTGAGCATGTGGCTCTATTAGTATAGGAGATACCTGAAAACATATCACACTTTTCATCATAGTGCTTTTACCAATGCATAAAATGCATGGAGAAGTCATTTTGAATGACTGGTCCTCAGTGTTGTGAGAACGATGACTGGTTAAAATTTTTGGTGGTTTCTTGTTCAGTCCATAGGCCTACATCATGTGGCAAACCGGTGAGCATGTGGCTCTATTAGTATAGGAGATACCTGAAAACATATCACACTTTTCATCATAGTGCTTTTACCAATGCATAAAATGCATGGAGAAGTCATTTCGAATGACTGGTCCTCAGTGTTGTGAGAACGATGACTGGTTAAAATTTTTGGTGGTTTCTTGTTCAGTCCATAGGCCTACATCATGTGGCAAACCGGTGAGCATGTGGCTCTATTAGTATAGGAGATACCTGAAAACATATCACACTTTTCATCATAGTGCTTTTACCAATGCATAAAATGCATGGAGAAGTCATTTCGAATGACTAGTCCTCAGTGTTGTGAGAACGATGACTGGTTAAAATTTTTGGTGGTTTCTTGTTCAGTCCATAGGCCTACATCATGTGGCAAACCGGTGAGCATGTGGCTCTATTAGTATAGGAGATACCTGAAAACATATCACACTTTTCATCATAGTGCTTTTACCAATGCATAAAATGCATGGAGAAGTCATTTCGAATGTCTGGTCCTCAGTGTTGTGAGAACGATGACTGGTTAAAATTTTTGGTGGTTTCTTGTACAGTCCATAGGCCTACATCATGTGGCAAACCGGTGAGCATGTGGCTCTATTAGTATAGGAGATACCTGAAAACATATCACACTTTTCATCATAGTGCTTTTACCAATGCATAAAATGCATGGAGAAGTCATTTCGAATGACTGGTCCTCAGTGTTGTGAGAACGATGACTGGTAAAATTTTTGGTGGTTTCTTGTTCAGTCCATTAGCCTACATCATGTGGCAAACCGGTGAGCATGTGGCTCTATTAGTATAGGAGATACCTGAAAACATATCACACTTTTCATCATAGTGCTTTTACCAATGCATAAAATGCATGGAGAAGTCATTTCGAATGACTGGTCCTCAGTGTTGTGAGAACGATGACTGGTTAAAATTTTTGGTGGTTTCTTGTTCAGTCCATAGGCCTACATCATGTGGCAAACCGGTGAGCATGTGGCTCTATTAGTATAGGAGATACCTGAAAACATATCACACTTTTCATCATAGTGCTTTTACCAATGCATAAAATGCATGGAGAAGTCATTTCGAATGACTGGTACTCAGTGTTGTGAGTACGATGACTGGTTAAAATTTTTGGTGGTTTCTTGTTCAGTCCATAGGCCTACATCATGTGGCAAACCGGTGAGCATGTGGCTCTATTAGTATAGGAGATACCTGAAAACATATCACACTTTTCATCATAGTGCTTTTACCAATGCATAAAATGCATGGAGAAGTCATTTTGAATGACTGGTCCTCAGTGTTGTGAGAACGATGACTGGTTAAAATTTTTGGTGGTTTCTTGTTCAGTACATAGGCCTACATCATGTGGCAAACCGGTGAGCATGTGGCTCTATTAGTATAGGAGATACCTGAAAACATATCACACTTTTCATCATAGTGCTTTTACCAATGCATAAAATGCATGGAGAAGTCATTTCGAATGACTGGTCCTCAGTGTTGTGAGAACGATGACTGGTTAAAATTTTTGGTGGTTTCTTGTTCAGTCCATAGGCCTACATCATGTGGCAAACCGGTGAGCATGTGGCTCTATTAGTATAGGAGATACCTGAAAACATATCACACTTTTCATCATAGTGCTTTTACCAATGCATAAAATGCATGGAGAAGTCATTTCGAATGACTGGTCCTCAGTGTTGTGAGAACGATGACTGGTTAAAATTTTTGGTGGTTTCTTGTTCAGTCCATAGGCCTACATCATGTGGCAAACCGGTGAGCATGTGGCTCTATTAGTATAGGAGATACCTGAAAACATATCACACTTTTCATCATAGTGCTTTTACCAATGCAAAAAATGCATGGAGAAGTCATTTCGAATGACTAGTCCTCAGTGTTGTGAGAACGATGACTGGTTAAAATTTTTGGTGGTTTCTTGTTCAGTCCATAGGCCTACATCATGTGGCAAACCGGTGAGCATGTGGCTCTATTAGTATAGGAGATACCTGAAAACATATCACACTTTTCATCATAGTGCTTTTACCAATGCATAAAATGCATGGAGAAGTCATTTCGAATGTCTGGTCCTCAGTGTTGTGAGAACGATGACTGGTTAAAATTTTTGGTGGTTTCTTGTTCAGTCCATAGGCCTACATCATGTGGCAAACCGGTGAGCATGTGGCTCTATTAGTATAGGAGATACCTGAAAACATATCACACTTTTCATCATAGTGCTTTTACCAATGCATAAAATGCATGGAGAAGTCATTTCGAATGACTGGTCCTCAGTGTTGTGAGAACGATGACTGGTTAAAATTTTTGGTGGTTTCTTGTTCAGTCCATAGGCCTACATCATGTGGCAAACCGGTGAGCATGTGGCTCTATTAGTATAGGAGATACCTGAAAACATATCACACTTTTCATCATAGTGCTTTTACCAATGCATAAAATGCATGGAGAAGTCATTTCGAATGACTGGTCCTCAGTGTTGTGAGAACGATGACTGGTTAAAATTTTTGGTGGTTTCTTGTTCAGTCCATTAGCCTACATCATGTGGCAAACCGGTGAGCATGTGGCTCTATTAGTATAGGAGATACCTGAAAACATATCACACTTTTCATCATAGTGCTTTTACCAATGCATAAAATGCATGGAGAAGTCATTTCGAATGACTGGTCCTCAGTGTTGTGAGAACGATGACTGGTTAAAATTTTTGGTGGTTTCTTGTTCAGTCCATAGGCCTACATCATGTGGCAAACCGGTGAGCATGTGGCTCTATTAGTATAGGAGATACCTGAAAAAATATCACACTTTTCATCATAATGCTTTTACCAATGCATAAAATGCATGGAGAAGTCATTTCGAATGACTGGTCCTCAGTGTTGTGAGAACGATGACTGGTTAAAATTTTTGGTGGTTTCTTGTTCAGTCCATTAGCCTACATCATGTGGCAAACCGGTGAGCATGTGGCTCTATTAGTATAGGAGATACCTGAAAACATATCACACTTTTCATCATAGTGCTTTTACCAATGCATAAAATGCATGGAGAAGTCATTTCGAATGACTGGTCCTCAGTGTTGTGAGAACGATGACTGGTTAAAATTTTTGGTGGTTTCTTGTTCAGTCCATAGGCCTACATCATGTGGCAAACCGGTGAGCATGTGGCTCTATTAGTATAGGAGATACCTGAAAACATATCACACTTTTCATCATAGTGCTTTTACCAATGCATAAAATGCATGGAGAAGTCATTTCGAATGACTGGTCCTCAGTGTTGTGAGAACGATGACTGGTTAAAATTTTTGGTGGTTTCTTGTTCAGTCCATAGGCCTACATCATGTGGCAAACCGGTGAGCATGTGGCTCTATTAGTATAGGAGATACCTGAAAACATATCACACTTTTCATCATAGTGCTTTTACCAATGCATAAAATGCATGGAGAAGTCATTTCGAATGACTGGTCCTCAGTGTTGTGAGAACGATGACTGGTTAAAATTTTTGGTGGTTTCTTGTTCAGTCCATAGGCCTACATCATGTGGCAAACCGGTGAGTATGTGGCTCTATTAGTATAGGAGATACCTGAAAACATATCACACTTTTCATCATAGTGCTTTTACCAATGCATAAAATGCATGGAGAAGTCATTTCGAATGACTGGTCCTCAGTGTTGTGAGAACGATGACTGGTTAAAATTTTTGGTGGTTTCTTGTTCAGTCCATAGGCCTACATCATGTGGCAAACCGGTGAGCATGTGGCTCTATTAGTATAGGAGATACCTGAAAACATATCACACTTTTCATCATAGTGCTTTTACCAATGCATAAAATGCATGGAGAAGTCATTTCGAATGACTGGTCCTCAGTGTTGTGAGAACGATGACTGGTTAAAATTTTTGGTGGTTTCTTGTTCAGTCCATAGGCCTACATCATGTGGCAAACCGGTGAGCATGTGGCTCTATTAGTATAGGAGATACCTGAAAACATATCACACTTTTCATCATAGTGCTATTACCAATGCATAAAATGCATGGAGAAGTCATTTCGAATGACTGGTCCTCAGTGTTGTGAGAACGATGACTGGTTAAAATTTTTGGTGGTTTCTTGTTCAGTCCATAGGCCTACATCATGTGGCAAACCGGTGAGCATGTGGCTCTATTAGTATAGGTGATACCTGAAAACATATCACACTTTTCATCATCGTGCTTTTACCAATGCATAAAATGCATGGAGAAGTCATTTCGAATGACTGGTCCTCAGTGTTGTGAGAACGATGACTGGTTAAAATTTTTGGTGGTTTCTTGTTCAGTCCATAGGCCTACATCATGTGGCAAACCAGTGAGCATGTGGCTCTATTAGTATAGGAGATACCTGAAAACATATCACACTTTTCATCATAGTGCTTTTACCAATGCATAAAATGCATGGAGAAGTCATTTCGCATGACTGGTCCTCAGTGTTGTGAGAACGATGACTGGTTAAAATTTTTGGTGGTTTCTTGTTCAGTCCATTAGCCTACATCATGTGGCAAACCGGTGAGCATGTGGCTCTATTAGTATAGGAGATACCTGAAAACATATCACACTTTTCATCATAGTGCTTTTACCAATGCATAAAATGCATGGAGAAGTCATTTCGAATGACTGGTCCTCAGTGTTGTGAGAACGATGACTGGTTAAAATTTTTGGTGGTTTCTTGTTCAGTCCATAGGCCTACATCATGTTGCAAACCGGTGAGCATGTGGCTCTATTTGTATAGGAGATACCTGAAAACATATCACACTTTTCATCATAGAGCTTTTACCAATGCATAAAATGCATGGAGAAGTCATTTCGAATGACTGGTCCTCAGTGTTGTGAGAACGATGACTGGTTAAAATTTTTGGTGGTTTCTTGTTCAGTCCATAGGCCTACATCATGTGGCAAACCGGTGAGCATGTGGCTCTATTAGTATAGGAGATACCTGAAAACATATCACACTTTTCATCATAGTGCTTTTACCAATGCATAAAATGCATGGAGAAGTCATTTCGAATGACTGGTCCTCAGTGTTGTGAGAACGATGACTGGTTAAAATTTTTGGTGGTTTCTTGTTCAGTCCATAGGCCTACATCATGTGGCAAACCGGTGAGCATATCTCCTATACTAATAGAGCCACATGCTCACCGGTTTGCCACATGATGTAGGCCTATGGACTGAACAAGAAACCACCAAAAATTTTAACCAGTCATCGTTCTCACAACACTGAGGACCAGTCATTCGAAATGACTTCTCCATGCATTTTATGCATTGGTAAAAGCACTATGATTGAAAAGTGTGATAAGTTTTCAGGTATCTCCTATACTAACAGAGCCACATGCTCACCGGTTTGCCACATGATGTAGGCCTATGGACTGAACAAGAAACCACCAAAAATTTTAACCAGTCATCGTTCTCACAACACTGAGGACCAGTCATTCGAAATGACTTCTCCATGCATTTTATGCATTGGTAAAAGCACTATGATGAAAAGTGTGATATGTTTTCAGGTATCTCCTATACTAATAGAGCCACATGCTCACCGGTTTGCCACATGATGTAGGCCTATGGACTGAACAAGAAACCACCAAAAATTTTAACCAGTCATCGTTCTCACAACACTGAGGACCAGTCATTCGAAATGACTTCTCCATGCATTTTATGCATTGGTAAAAGCACTATGATGAAAAGTGTGATATGTTTTCAGGTATCTCCTATACTAATAGAGCCACATGCTCACCGGTTTGCCACATGATGTAGGCCTATGGACTGAACAAGAAACCACCAAAAATTTTAACCAGTCATCGTTCTCACAACACTGAGGACCAGTCATTCGAAATGACTTCTCCATGCATTTTATGCATTGGTAAAAGCACTATGATTGAAAAGTGTGATAAGTTTTCAGGTATCTCCTATACTGATAGAGCCACATGCTCACCTTTTTGCCACATGATGTAGGCCTATGGACTGAACAAGAAACCACCAAAAATTTTAACCAGTCATCGTTCTCACAACACTGAGGACCAGTCATTCGAAATGACTTCTCCATGCATTTTATGCATTGGTAAAAGCACTATGATTGAAAAGTGTGATAAGTTTTCAGGTATCTCCTATACTAACAGAGCCACATGCTCACCGGTTTGCCACATGATGTAGGCCTATGGACTGAACAAGAAACCACCAAAAATTTTAACCAGTCATCGTTCTCACAACACTGAGGACCAGTCATTCGAAATGACTTCTCCATGCATTTTATGCATTGGTAAAAGCACTATGATGAAAAGTGTGATATGTTTTCAGGTATCTCCTATACTAATAGAGCCACATGCTCACCGGTTTGCCACATGATGTAGGCCTATGGACTGAACAAGAAACCACCAAAAATTTTAACCAGTCATCGTTCTCACAACACTGAGGACCAGTCATTCGAAATGACTTCTCCATGCATTTTATGCATTGGTAAAAGCACTATGATGAAAAGTGTGATATGTTTTCAGGTATCTCCTATACTAATAGAGCCACATGCTCACCGGTTTGCCACATGATGTAGGCCTATGGACTGAACAAGAAACCACCAAAAATTTTAACCAGTCATCGTTCTCACAACACTGAGGACCAGTCATTCGAAATGACTTCTCCATGCATTTTATGCATTGGTAAAAGCACTATGATTGAAAAGTGTGATAAGTTTTCAGGTATCTCCTATACTGATAGAGCCACATGCTCACCTTTTTGCCACATGATGTAGGCCTATGGACTGAACAAGAAACCACCAAAAATTTTAACCAGTCATCGTTCTCACAACACTGAGGACCAGTCATTCGAAATGACTTCTCCATGCATTTTATGCATTGGTAAGAGCACTATGATGAAAAGTGTGATATGTTTTCAGGTATCTCCTATACTAATAGAGCCACATGCTCACCGGTTTGCCACATGATGTAGGCCTATGGACTGAACAAGAAACCACCAAAAATTTTAACCAGTCATCGTTCTCACAACACTGAGGACCAGTCATTCGAAATGACTTCTCCATGCATTTTATGCATTGGTAAAAGCACTATGATGAAAAGTGTGATATGTTTTCAGGTATCTCCTATACTAATAGAGCCACATGCTCACCGCTTTGCCACATGATGTAGGCCTATGGACTGAACAAGAAACCACCAAAAATTTTAACCAGTCATCGTTCTCACAACACTGAGGACCAGCCATTCGAAATGACTTCTCCATGCATTTTATGCATTGGTAAAAGCACTATGATGAAAAGTGTGATATGTTTTCAGGTATCTCCTATACTAATAGAGCCACATGCTCACCGGTTTGCCACATGATGTAGGCCTATGGACTGAACAAGAAACCACCAAAAATTTTAACCAGTCATCGTTCTCACAACACTGAGGACCAGTCATTCGAAATGACTTCTCCATGCATTTTATGCATTGGTAAAAGCACTATGATGAAAAGTGTGATATGTTTTCAGGTATCTCCTATACTAATAGAGCCACATGCTCACCGGTTTGCCACATGATGTAGGCCTATGGACTGAACAAGAAACCACCAAAAATTTTAACCAGTCATCGTTCTCACAACACTGAGGACCAGTCATTTGAAATGACTTCTCCATGCATTTTATGCATTGGCAAAAGCACTATGATGAAAAGTGTGATATGTTTTCAGGTATCTCCTATACTAATAGAGCCACATGCTCACCGGTTTGCCACATGATGTAGGCCTATGGACTGAACAAGAAACCACCAAAAATTTTAACCAGTCATCGTTCTCACAACACTGAGGACCAGTCATTCGAAATGACTTCTCCATGCATTTTATGCATTGGTAAAAGCACTATGATGAAAAGTGTGATATGTTTTCAGGTATCTCCTATACTAATAGAGCCACATGCTCACCGCTTTGCCACATGATGTAGACCTATGGACTGAACAAGAAACCACCAAAAATTTTAACCAGTCATCGTTCTCACAACACTGAGGACCAGCCATTCGAAATGACTTCTCCATGCATTTTATGCATTGGTAAAAGCACTATGATGAAAAGTGTGATATGTTTTCAGGTATCTCCTATACTAATAGAGCCACATGCTCACCGGTTTGCCACATGATGTAGGCCTATGGACTGAACAAGAAACCACCAAAAATTTTAACCAGTCATCGTTCTCACAACACTGAGGACCAGTCATTCGAAATGACTTCTCCATGCATTTTATGCATTGGTAAAAGCACTATGATGAAAAGTGTGATATGTTTTCAGGTATCTCCTATACTAATAGAGCCACATGCTCACCGGTTTGCCACATGATGTAGGCCTATGGACTGAACAAGAAACCACCAAAAATTTTAACCAGTCATCGTTCTCACAACACTGAGGACCAGTCATTTGAAATGACTTCTCCATGCATTTTATGCATTGGCAAAAGCACTATGATGAAAAGTGTGATATGTTTTCAGGTATCTCCTATACTAATAGAGCCACATGCTCACCGGTTTGCCACATGATGTAGGCCTATGGACTGAACAAGAAACCACCAAAAATTTTAACCAGTCATCGTTCTCACAACACTGAGGACCAGTCATTCGAAATGACTTCTCCATGCATTTTATGCATTGGTAAAAGCACTATGATGAAAAGTGTGATATGTTTTCAGGTATCTCCTATACTAATAGAGCCACATGCTCACCGGTTTGCCACATGATGTAGGCCTATGGACTGAACAAGAAACCACCAAAAATTTTAACCAGTCATCGTTCTCACAACACTGAGGACCAGTCATTCGAAATGACTTCTCCATGCATTTTATGCATTGGTAAAAGCACTATGATGAAAAGTGTGATATGTTTTCAGGTATCTCCTATACTGATAGAGCCACATGCTCACCGGTTTGCCACATGATGTAGGCCTATGGACTGAACAAGAAACCACCAAAAATTTTAACCAGTCATCGTTCTCACAACACTGAGGACCAGTCATTCGAAATGACTTCTCCATGCATTTTATGCATTGGTAAAAGCACTATGATGAAAAGTGTGATATGTTTTCAGGTATCTCCTATACTAATAGAGCCACATGCTCACCGGTTTGCCACATGATGTAGGCCTATGGACTGAACAAGAAACCACCAAAAATTTTAACCAGTCATCGTTCTCACAACACTGAGGACCAGTCATTCGAAATGACTTCTCCATGCATTTTATGCATTGGTAAAAGCACTATGATGAAAAGTGTGATATGTTTTCAGGTATCTCCTATACTGATAGCGCCACATGCTCACCGGTTTGCCACATGATGTAGGCCTATGGACTGAACAAGAAACCACCAAAAATTTTAACCAGTCATCGTTCTCACAACACTGAGGACCAGTCATTCGAAATGACTTCTCCATGCATTTTATGCATTGGTAAAAGCACTATGATGAAAAGTGTGATATGTTTTCAGGTATCTCCTATACTAATAGAGCCACATGCTCACCGGTTTGCCACATGATGTAGGCCTATGGACTGAACAAGAAACCACCAAAAATTTTAACCAGTCATCGTTCTCACAACACTGAGGACCAGTCATTCGAAATGACTTCTCCATGCATTTTATGCATTGGTAAAAGCACTATGATGAAAAGTGTGATATGTTTTCAGGTATCTCCTATACTAATAGAGCCACATGCTCACCGGTTTGCCACATGATGTAGGCCTATGGACTGAACAAGAAACCACCAAAAATTTTAACCAGTCATCGTTCTCACAACACTGAGGACCAGTCATTCGAAATGACTTCTCCATGCATTTTATGCATTGGTAAAAGCACTATGATGAAAAGTGTGATATGTTTTCAGGTATCTCCTATACTAATAGAGCCACATGCTCACCGGTTTGCCACATGATGTAGGCCTATGGACTGAACAAGAAACCACCAAAAATTTTAACCAGTCATCGTTCTCACAACATTGAGGACCAGTCATTCGAAATGACTTCTCCATGCATTTTATGCATTGGTAAAAGCACTATGATGAAAAGTGTGATATGTTTTCAGGTATCTCCTATACTAATAGAGCCACATGCTCACCGGTTTGCCACATGATGTAGGCCTATGGACTGAACAAGAAACCACCAAAAATTTTAACCAGTCATCGTTCTCACAACACTGAGGACCAGTCATTCGAAATGACTTCTCCATGCATTTTATGCATTGGTAAAAGCACTATGATGAAAAGTGTGATATGTTTTCAGGTATCTCCTATACAAATAGAGCCACATGCTCACCGGTTTGCCACATGATGTAGGCCTATGGACTGAACAAGAAACCACCAAAAATTTTAACCAGTCATCGTTCTCACAACACTGAGGACCAGTCATTCGAAATGACTTCTCCATGCATTTTATGCATTGGTAAAAGCACTATGATGAAAAGTGTGATATGTTTTCAGGTATCTCCTATACTAATAGAGCCACATGCTCACCGGTTTGCCACATGATGTAGGCCTATGGACTGAAAAAGAAACCACCAAAAATTTTAACCAGTCATCGTTCTCACAACACTAAGGACCAGTCATTCGAAATGACTTCTCCATGCGTTTTATGCATTGGTAAAAGCACTATGATGAAAAGTGTGATATGTTTTCAGGTATCTCCTATACTAATAGAGCCACATGCTCACCGGTTTGCCACATGATGTAGGCCTATGGACTGAACAAGAAACCACCAAAAATTTTAACCAGTCATCGTTCTCACAACACTGAGGACCAGACATTCGAAATGACTTCTCCATGCATTTTATGCATTGGTAAAAGCACTATGATGAAAAGTGTGATATGTTTTCAGGTATCTCTTATACTAATAGAGCCACATGCTCACCGGTTTGCCACATGATGTAGGCCTATGGACTGAACAAGAAACCACCAAAAATTTTAACCAGTCATCGTTCTCACAACACTGAGGACCAGTCATTCGAAATGACTTCTCCATGCATTTTATGCATTGGTAAAAGCACTATGATGAAAAGTGTGATATGTTTTCAGGTATCTCCTATACTAATAGAGCCACATGCTCACCGGTTTGCCACATGATGTAGGCCTATGGACTGAACAAGAAACCACCAAAAATTTTAACCAGTCATCGTTCTCACAACACTGAGGACCAGTCATTCGAAATGACTTCTCCATGCATTTTATGCATTGGTAAAAGCACTATGATGAAAAGTGTGATATGTTTTCAGGTATCTCCTATAATAATAGAGCCACATGCTCACCGGTTTGCCACATGATGTAGGCCTATGGACTGAACAAGAAACCACCAAAAATTTTAACCAGTCATCGTTCTCACAACACTGAGGACCAGTCATTCGAAATGACTTCTCCATGCATTTTATGCATTGGTAAAAGCACTATGATGAAAAGTGTGATATGTTTTCAGGTATCTCCTATACTAATAGAGCCACATGCTCACCGGTTTGCCACATGATGTAGGCCTATGGACTGAACAAGAAACCACCAAAAATTTTAACCAGTCATCGTTCTCACAACACTGAGGACCAGTCATTCGAAATGACTTCTCCATGCATTTTATGCATTGGTAAAAGCACTATGATGAAAAGTGTGATATGTTTTCAGGTATCTCCTATACTAATAGAGCCACATGCTCACCGGTTTGCCACATGATGTAGGCCTATGGACTGAACAAGAAACCACCAAAAATTTTAACCAGTCATCGTCCTCACAACACTGAGGACCAGTCATTCGAAATGACTTCTCCATGCATTTTATGCATTGGTAAAAGCACTATGATGAAAAGTGTGATATGTTTTCAGGTATCTCCTATACTAATAGAGCCACATGCTCACCGGTTTGCCACATGATGTAGGCCTATGGACTGAACAAGAAACCACCAAAAATTTTAACCAGTCATCGTTCTCACAACACTGAGGACCAGTCATTCGAAATGACTTCTCCATGCATTTTATGCATTGGTAAAAGCACTATGATGAAAAGTGTGATATGTTTTCAGGTATCTCCTATACTAATAGAGCCACATGCTCACCGGTTTGCCACATGATGTAGGCCTATGGACTGAACAAGAAACCACCAAAAATTTTAACCAGTCATCGTTCTCACAACACTGAGGACCAGTCCTTCGAAATGACTTCTCCATGCATTTTATGCATTGGTAAAAGCACTATGATGAAAAGTGTGATATGTTTTCAGGTATCTCCTATACTAATAGAGCCACATGCTCACCGGTTTGCTACATGATGTAGCCCTATGGACTGAACAAGAAACCACCAAAAATTTTAACCAGTCATCGTCCTCACAACACTGAGGACCAGTCATTCGAAATGACTTCTCCATGCATTTTATGCATTGGTAAAAGCACTATGATGAAAAGTGTGATATGTTTTCAGGTATCTCCTATACTAATAGAGCCACATGCTCACCGGTTTGCCACATGATGTAGGCCTATGGACTGAACAAGAAACCACCAAAAATTTTAACCAGTCATCGTTCTCACAACACTGAGGACCAGTCATTCGAAATGACTTCTCCATGCATTTTATGCATTGGTAAAAGCACTATGATGAAAAGTGTGATATGTTTTCAGGTATCTCCTATACTAATAGAGCCACATGCTCACCGGTTTGCCACATGATGTAGGCCTATGGACTGAACAAGAAACCACCAAAAATTTTAACCAGTCATCGTTCTCACAACACTGAGGACCAGTCATTCGAAATGACTTCTCCATGCATTTTATGCATTGGTAAAAGCACTATGATGAAAAGTGTGATATGTTTTCAGGTATCTCCTATACTAATAGAGCCACATGCTCACCAGTTTGCCACATGATGTAGGCCTATGGACTGAACAAGAAACCACCAAAAATTTTAACCAGTCATCGTTCTTACAACACTGAGGACCAGTCATTCGAAATGACTTCTCCATGCATTTTATGCATTGGTAAAAGCACTATGATGAAAAGTGTGATATGTTTTCAGGTATCTCCTATACTAATAGAGCCACATGCTCACCGGTTTGCCACATGATGTAGGCCTATGGACTGAACAAGAAACCACCAAAAATTTTAACCAGTCATCGTTCTCACAACACTGAGGACCAGTCATTCGAAATGACTTCTCCATGCATTTTATGCATTGGTAAAAGCACTATGATGAAAAGTGTGATATGTTTTCAGGTATCTCCTATACGAATAGAGCCACATGCTCACCGGTTTGCCACATGATGTAGGCCTATGGCCTGAACAAGAAACCACCAAAAATTTTAACCAGTCATCGTTCTCACAACACTGAGGACCAGTCATTCGAAATGACTTCTCCATGCATTTTATGCATTGGTAAAAGCACTATGATGAAAAGTGTGATATGTTTTCAGGTATCTCCTATACTAATAAAGCCACATGCTCACCGGTTTGCCACATGATGTAGGCCTATGGACTGAACAAGAAACCACCAAAAATTTTAACCAGTCATCGTTCTCACAACACTGAGGACCAGTCATTCGAAATGACTTCTCCATGCATTTTATGCATTGGTAAAAGCACTATGATGAAAAGTGTGATATGTTTTCAGGTATCTCCTATACTAATAGAGCCACATGCTCACCGGTTTGCCACATGATGTAGGCCTATGGACTGAACTAGAAACCACCAAAAATTTTAACCAGTCATCGTTCTCACAGCACTGAGGACCAGTCATTCGAAGTGACTTCTCCATGCATTTTATGCATTGGTAAAAGCACTATGATGAAAAGTGTGATATGTTTTCAGGTATCTCCTATACTAATAGAGCCACATGCTCACCGGTTTGCCACATGATGTAGGCCTATGGACTGAACAAGAAACCACCAAAAATTTTAACCAGTCATCGTTCTCACAACACTGAGGACCAGTCATTCGAAATGACTTCTCCATGCATTTTATGCATTGGTAAAAGCACTATGATGAAAAGTGTGATATGTTTTCAGGTATCTCCTATACTAATAGAGCAACATGCTCACCGGTTTGCCACATGATGTAGGCCTATGGACTGAACAAGAAACCACCAAAAATTTTAACCAGTCATCGTCCTCACAACACTGAGGACCAGTCATTCGAAATGACTTCTCCATGCATTTTATGCATTGGTAAAAGCACTATGATGAAAAGTGTGATATGTTTTCAGGTATCTCCTATACTAATAGAGCCACATGCTCACCGGTTTGCCACATGATGTAGGCCTATGGACTGAACAAGAAACCACCAAAAATTTTAACCAGTCATCGTTCTCACAACACTGAGGACCAGTCATTCGAAATGACTTCTCCATGCATTTTATGCATTGGTAAAAGCACTATGATGAAAAGTGTGATATGTTTTCAGGTATCTCCTATACTAATAGAGCCACATGCTCACCGGTTTGCCACATGATGTAGGCCTATGGACTGAACAAGAAACCACCAAAAATTTTAACCAGTCATCGTTCTCACAACACTGAGGACCAGTCATTCGAAATGACTTCTCCATGCATTTTATGCATTGGTAAAAGCACTATGATGAAAAGTGTGATATGTTTTCAGGTATCTCCTATACTAATAGAGCCACATGCTCACCGGTTTGCCACATGATGTAGGCCTATGGACTGAACATGAAACCACCAAAAATTTTAACCAGTCATCGTTCTCACAACACTGAGGACCAGTCATTCGAAATGACTTCTCCATGCATTTTATGCATTGGTAAAAGCACTATGATGAAAAGTGTGATATGTTTTCAGGTATCTCCTATACTAATAGAGCCACATGCTCACCGGTTTGCCACATGATGTAGGCCTATGGACTGAACAAGAAACCACCAAAAATTTTAACCAGTCATCGTTCTCACAACACTGAGGACCAGTCATTCGAAATGACTTCTCCATGCATTTTATGCATTGGTAAAAGCACTATGATGAAAAGTGTGATGTTTTCAGGTATCTCCTATACTAATAGAGCCACATGCTCACCGGTTTGCCACATGATGTAGGCCTATGGACTGAACAAGAAACCACCAAAAATTTTAACCAGTCATCGTTCTCACAACACTGAGGACCAGTCATTCGAAATGACTTCTCCATGCATTTTATACATTGGTAAAAGCACTATGATGAAAAGTGTGATATGTTTTCAGGTATCTCCTATACTAATAGAGCCACATGCTCACCGGTTTGCCACATGATGTAGGCCTATGGACTGAACAAGAAACCACCAAAAATTTTAACCAGTCATCGTTCTCACAACACTGAGGACCAGTCATTCGAAATGACTTCTCCATGCATTTTATGCATTGGTAAAAGCACTATGATGAAAAGTGTGATATGTTTTCAGGTATCTCCTATACTAATAGAGCCACATGCTCACCGGTTTGCCACATGATGTAGGCCTATGGACTGAACAAGAAACCACCAAAAATTTTAACCAGTCATCGTTCTCACAACACTGAGGACCAGTCATTCGAAATGACTTCTCCATGCATTTTATGCATTGGTCAAAGCACTATGATGAAAAGTGTGATATGTTTTCAGGTATCTCCTATACTAATAGAGCCACATGCTCACCGGTTTGCCACATGATGTAGGCCTATGGACTGAACAAGAAACCACCAAAAATTTTAACCAGTCATCGTCCTCACAACACTGAGGACCAGTCATTCGAAATGACTTCTCCATGTATTTTATGCATTGGTAAAAGCACTATGATGAAAAGTGTGATATGTTTTCAGGTATCTCCTATACTAATAGAGCCACATGCTCACCGGTTTGCCACATGATGTAGGCCTATGGACTGAACAAGAAACCACCAAAAATTTTAACCAGTCATCGTTCTCACAACACTGAGGACCAGTCATTCGAAATGACTTCTCCATGCATTTTATGCATTGGTAAAAGCACTATGATGAAAAGTGTGATATGTTTTCAGGTATCTCCTATACTAATAGAGCCACATGCTCACCGGTTTGCCACATGATGTAGGCCTATGGACTGAACAAGAAACCACCAAAAATTTTAACCAGTCATCGTTCTCACAACACTGAGGACTAAGTCCTTCGAAATGACTTCTCCATGCATTTTATGCATTGGTAAAAGCACTATGATGAAAAGTGTGATGTTTTCAGGTATCTCCTATACTAATAGAGCCACATGCTCACCGGTTTGCCACATGATGTAGGCCTATGGACTGAACAAGAAACCACCAAAAATTTTAACCAGTCATCGTCCTCACAACACTGAGGACCAGTCATTCGAAATGACTTCTCCATGCATTTTATGCATTGGTAAAAGCACTATGATGAAAAGTGTGATATGTTTTCAGGTATCTCCTATACTAATAGAGCCACATGCTCACCGGTTTGCCACATGATGTAGGCCTATGGACTGAACAAGAAACCACCAAAAATTTTAACCAGTCATCGTTCTCACAACACTGAGGACCAGTCATTCGAAATGACTTCTCCATGCATTTTATGCATTGGTAAAAGCACTATGATGAAAAGTGTGATATGTTTTCAGGTATCTCCTATACTAATAGAGCCACATGCTCACCGGTTTGCCACATGATGTAGGCCTATGGACTGAACAAGAAACCACCAAAAATTTTAACCAGTCATCGTTCTCACAACACTGAGGACCAGTCATTCGAAATGACTTCTCCATGCATTTTATGCATTGGTAAAAGCACTATGATGAAAAGTGTGATATGTTTTCAGGTATCTCCTATACTAATAGAGCCACATGCTCACCGGTTTGCCACATGATGTAGGCCTATGGACTGAACAAGAAACCACCAAAAATTTTAACCAGTCATCGTTCTCACAACACTGAGGACCAGTCATTCGAAATGACTTCTCCATGCATTTTATGCATTGGTAAAAGCACTATGATGAAAAGTGTGATATGTTTTCAGGTATCTCCTATACTAATAGAGCCACATGCTCACCGGTTTGCCACATGATGTAGGCCTATGGACTGAACAAGAAACCACCAAAAATTTTAACCAGTCATCGTTCTCACAACACTGAGGACCAGTCATTCGAAATGACTTCTCCATGCATTTTATGCATTGGTAAAAGCACTATGATGAAAAGTGTGATATGTTTTCAGGTATCTCCTATACTAATAGAGCCACATGCTCACCGGTTTGCCACATGATGTAGGCCTATGGACTGAACAAGAAACCACCAAAAATTTTAACCAGTCATCGTTCTCACAACACTGAGGACCAGTCATTCGAAATGACTTCTCCATGCATTTTATGCATTGGTAAAAGCACTATGATGAAAAGTGTGATATGTTTTCAGGTATCTCCTATACTAATAGAGCCACATGCTCACCGGTTTGCCACATGATGTAGGCCTATGGACTGAACAAGAAACCACCAAAAATTTTAACCAGTCATCGTTCTCACAACACTAAGGACCAGTCATTCGAAATGACTTCTCCATGCATTTTATGCATTGGTAAAAGCACTATGATGAAAAGTGTGATATGTTTTCAGGTATCTCCTATACTAATAGAGCCACATGCTCACCGGTTTGCCACATGATGTAGGCCTATGGACTGAACAAGAAACCACCAAAAATTTTAACCAGTCATCGTTCTCACAACACTGAGGACCAGTCATTCGAAATGACTTCTCCATGCATTTTATGCATTGGTAAAAGCACTATGATGAAAAGTGTGATATGTTTTCAGGTATCTCCTATACTAATAGAGCCACATGCTCACCGGTTTGCCACATGATGTAGGCCTATGGACTGAACAAGAAACCACCAAAAATTTTAACCAGTCATCGTTCTCACAACACTAAGGACCAGTCATTCGAAATGACTTCTCCATGCATTTTATGCATTGGTAAAAGCACTATGATGAAAAGTGTGATATGTTTTCAGGTATCTCCTATACTAATAGAGCCACATGCTCACCGGTTTGCCACATGATGTAGGCCTATGGACTGAACAAGAAACCACCAAAAATTTTAACCAGTCATCGTTCTCACAGCACTGAGGACCAGTCATTCGAAATGACTTCTCCATGCATTTTATGCATTGGTAAAAGCACTATGATGAAAAGTGTGATATGTTTTCAGGTATCTCCTATACTAATAGAGCCACATGCTCACCGGTTTGCCACATGATGTAGGCCTATGGACTGAACAAGAAACCACCAAAAATTTTAACCAGTCATCGTTCTCACAACACTGAGGACCAGTCATTCGAAATGACTTCTCCATGCATTTTATGCATTGGTAAAAGCACTATGATGAAAAGTGTGATATGTTTTCAGGTATCTCCTATACTAATAGAGCCACATGCTCACTGGTTTGCCACATGATGTAGGCCTATGGACTGAACAAGAAACCACCAAAAATTTTAACCAGTCATCGTTCTCACAACACTGAGGACCAGTCATTCGAAATGACTTCTCCATGCATTTTATGCATTGGTAAAAGCACTATGATGAAAAGTGTGATATGTTTTCAGGTATCTCCTATACTAATAGAGCCACATGCTCACCGGTTTGCCACATGATGTAGGCCTATGGACTGAACAAGAAACCACCAAAAATTTTAACCAGTCATCGTTCTCACAACACTGAGGACCAGTCATTCGAAATGACTTCTCCATGCATTTTATGCATTGGTAAAAGCACTATGATGAAAAGTATGATATGTTTTTAGGTATCTCCTATACTAATAGAGCCACATGCTCACCGGTTTGCCACATGATGTAGGCCTATGGACTGAACAAGAAACCACCAAAAATTTTAACCAGTCATCGTTCTCACAACTCTGAGGACCAGTCATTCGAAATGACTTCTCCATGCATTTTATGCATTGGTAAAAGCACTATGATGAAAAGTGTGATATGTTTTCAGGTATCTCCTATACTAATAGAGCCACATGCTCACCGGTTTGCCACATGATGTAGGCCTATGGACTGAACAAGAAACCACCAAAAATTTTAACCAGTCATCGTTCTCACAACACTGAGGACCAGTCATTCGAAATGACTTCTCCATGCATTTTATGCATTGGTAAAAGCACTATGATGAAAAGTATGATATGTTTTCAGGTATCTCCTATACTAATAGAGCCACATGCTCACCATTTTGCCACATGATGTAGGCCTATGGACTGAACAAGAAACCACCAAAAATTTTAACCAGTCATCGTTCTCACAACACTGAGGACCAGTCATTCGAAATGACTTCTCCATGCATTTTATGCATTGGTAAAAGCACTATGATGAAAAGTGTGATATGTTTTCAGGTATCTCCTATACTAATAGAGCCACATGCTCACCGGTTTGCCACATGATGTAGGCCTATGGACTGAACAAGAAACCAACAAAAATTTTAACCAGTCATCGTTCTCACAACACTGAGGACCAGTCATTCGAAATGACTTCTCCATGCATTTTATGCATTGGTAAAAGCACTATAATGAAAAGTGTGATATGTTTTCAGGTATCTCCTATACTAATAGAGCCACATGCTCACCGGTTTGCCACATGATGTAGGCCTATGGACTGAACAAGAAGCCACCAAAAATTTTAACCAGTCATCGTTCTCACAACACTGAGGACCAGTCATTCGAAATGACTTCTCCATGCATTTTATGCATTGGTAAAAGCACTATAATGAAAAGTGTGATATGTTTTCAGGTATCTCCTATACTAATAGAGCCACATGCTCACCGGTTTGCCACATGATGTAGGCCTATGGACTGAACAAGAAACCACCAAAAATTTTAACCAGTCATCGTTCTCACAACACTGAGGACCAGTCATTCGAAATGACTTCTCCATGCATTTTATGCATTGGTAAAAGCACTATGATGAAAAGTGTGATGTTTTCAGGTATCTCCTATACTAATAGAGCCACATGCTCACCGGTTTGCCACATGATGTAGGCCTATGGACTGAACAAGAAGCCACCAAAAATTTTAACCAGTCATCGTTCTCACAACACTGAGGACCAGTCATTCGAAATGACTTCTCCATGCATTTTATGCATTGGTAAAAGCACTATGATGAAAAGTGTGATATGTTTTCAGGTATCTCCTATATTAATAGAGCCACATGCTCACCGGTTTGCCACATGATGTAGGCCTATGGACTGAACAAGAAACCACCAAAAATTTTAACCAGTCATCGTTCTCACAACACTGAGGACCAGTCATTCGAAATGACTTCTCCATGCATTGTATGCATTGGTTAAAGCACTATGATGAAAAGTGTGATATGTTTTCAGGTATCTCCTATACTAATAGAGCCACATGCTCACCGGTTTGCCACATGATGTAGGCCTATGGACTGAACAAGAAACCACCAAAAATTTTAACCAGTCATCGTTCTCACAACACTGAGGACCAGTCATTCGAAATGACTTCTCCATGCATTTTATGCATTGGTAAAAGCACTATGATGAAAAGTGTGATATGTTTTCAGGTATCTCCTATACTAATAGAGCCACATGCTCACCGGTTTGCCACATGATGTAGGCCTATGGACTGAACAAGAAACCACCAAAAATTTTAACCAGTCATCGTTCTCACAACACTGAGGACCAGTCATTCGAAATGACTTCTCCATGCATTTTATGCATTGGTAAAAGCACTATGATGAAAAGTGTGATATGTTTTCAGGTATCTCCTATACTAATAGAGCCACATGCTCACCGGTTTGCCACATGATGTAGGCCTATGGACTGAACAAGAAACCACCAAAAATTTTAACCAGTCATCGTTCTCACAACACTGAGGACCAGTCATTCGAAATGACTTCTCCATGCATTTTATGCATTGGTAAAAGCACTATGATGAAAAGTATGATATGTTTTTAGGTATCTCCTATACTAATAGAGCCACATGCTCACCGGTTTGCCACATGATGTAGGCCTATGGACTGAACAAGAAACCACCAAAAATTTTAACCAGTCATCGTTCTCACAACTCTGAGGACCAGTCATTCGAAATGACTTCTCCATGCATTTTATGCATTGGTAAAAGCACTATGATGAAAAGTGTGATATGTTTTCAGGTATCTCCTATACTAATAGAGCCACATGCTCACCGGTTTGCCACATGATGTAGGCCTATGGACTGAACAAGAAACCACCAAAAATTTTAACCAGTCATCGTTCTCACAACACTGAGGACCAGTCATTCGAAATGACTTCTCCATGCATTTTATGCATTGGTAAAAGCACTATGATGAAAAGTATGATATGTTTTCAGGTATCTCCTATACTAATAGAGCCACATGCTCACCATTTTGCCACATGATGTAGGCCTATGGACTGAACAAGAAACCACCAAAAATTTTAACCAGTCATCGTTCTCACAACACTGAGGACCAGTCATTCGAAATGACTTCTCCATGCATTTTATGCATTGGTAAAAGCACTATGATGAAAAGTGTGATATGTTTTCAGGTATCTCCTATACTAATAGAGCCACATGCTCACCGGTTTGCCACATGATGTAGGCCTATGGACTGAACAAGAAACCAACAAAAATTTTAACCAGTCATCGTTCTCACAACACTGAGGACCAGTCATTCGAAATGACTTCTCCATGCATTTTATGCATTGGTAAAAGCACTATAATGAAAAGTGTGATATGTTTTCAGGTATCTCCTATACTAATAGAGCCACATGCTCACCGGTTTGCCACATGATGTAGGCCTATGGACTGAACAAGAAGCCACCAAAAATTTTAACCAGTCATCGTTCTCACAACACTGAGGACCAGTCATTCGAAATGACTTCTCCATGCATTTTATGCATTGGTAAAAGCACTATAATGAAAAGTGTGATATGTTTTCAGGTATCTCCTATACTAATAGAGCCACATGCTCACCGGTTTGCCACATGATGTAGGCCTATGGACTGAACAAGAAACCACCAAAAATTTTAACCAGTCATCGTTCTCACAACACTGAGGACCAGTCATTCGAAATGACTTCTCCATGCATTTTATGCATTGGTAAAAGCACTATGATGAAAAGTGTGATGTTTTCAGGTATCTCCTATACTAATAGAGCCACATGCTCACCGGTTTGCCACATGATGTAGGCCTATGGACTGAACAAGAAGCCACCAAAAATTTTAACCAGTCATCGTTCTCACAACACTGAGGACCAGTCATTCGAAATGACTTCTCCATGCATTTTATGCATTGGTAAAAGCACTATGATGAAAAGTGTGATATGTTTTCAGGTATCTCCTATATTAATAGAGCCACATGCTCACCGGTTTGCCACATGATGTAGGCCTATGGACTGAACAAGAAACCACCAAAAATTTTAACCAGTCATCGTTCTCACAACACTGAGGACCAGTCATTCGAAATGACTTCTCCATGCATTGTATGCATTGGTTAAAGCACTATGATGAAAAGTGTGATATGTTTTCAGGTATCTCCTATACTAATAGAGCCACATGCTCACCGGTTTGCCACATGATGTAGGCCTATGGACTGAACAAGAAACCACCAAAAATTTTAACCAGTCATCGTTCTCACAACACTGAGGACCAGTCATTCGAAATGACTTCTCCATGCATTTTATGCATTGGTAAAAGCACTATGATGAAAAGTGTGATATGTTTTCAGGTATCTCCTATACTAATAGAGCCACATGCTCACCGGTTTGCCACATGATGTAGGCCTATGGACTGAACAAGAAACCACCAAAAATTTTAACCAGTCATCGTTCTCACAACATTGAGGACCAGTCATTCGAAATGACTTCTCCATGCATTTTATGTATTGGTAAAAGCACTATGATGAAAAGTGTGATATGTTTTCAGGTATCTCCTATACTAATAGAGCCACATGCTCACCGGTTTGCCACATGATGTAGGCCTATGGACTGAACAAGAAACCACCAAAAATTTTAACCAGTCATCGTTCTCACAACACTGAGGACCAGTCATTCGAAATGACTTCTCCATGCATTTTATGCATTGGTAAAAGCACTATGATGAAAAGTGTGATATGTTTTCAGGTATCTCCTATACTAATAGAGCCACATGCTCACCGGTTTGCCACATGATGTAGGCCTATGGACTGAACAAGAAACCACCAAAAATTTTAACCAGTCATCGTTCTCACAACACTGAGGACCAGTCATTCGAAATGACTTCTCCATGCATTTTATACATTGGTAAAAGCACTATGATGAAAAGTGTGATATGTTTTCAGGTATTTCCTATACTAATAGAGCCACATGCTCACCGGTTTGCCACATGATGTAGGCCTATGGACTGAACAAGAAACCACCAAAAATTTTAACCAGTCATCGTTCTCACAACACTGAGGACCAGTCATTCGAAATGACTTCTCCATGCATTTTATGCATTGGTAAAAGCACTATGATGAAAAGTGTGATATGTTTTCAGGTATCTCCTATACTAATAGAGCCACATGCTCACCGGTTTGCCACATGATGTAGGCCTATGGACTGAACAAGAAACCACCAAAAATTTTAACCAGTCATCGTTCTCACAACACTGAGGACCAGTCATTCGAAATGACTTCTCCATGCATTTTATGCATTGGTAAAAGCACTATGATGAAAAGTGTGATATGTTTTCAGGTATCTCCTATACTAATAGAGCCACATGCTCACCGGTTTGCCACATGATGTAGGCCTATGGACTGAACAAGAAACCACCAAAAATTTTAACCAGTCATCGTTCTCACAACACTGAGGACCAGTCATTCGAAATGACTTCTCCATGCATTTTATGCATTGGTAAAAGCACTATGATGAAAAGTGTGATATGTTTTCAGGTATCTCCTATACTAATAGAGCCACATGCTCACCGGTTTGCCACATGATGTAGGCCTATGGACTGAACAAGAAACCACCAAAAATTTTAACCAGTCATCGTTCTCACAACACTGAGGACCAGTCATTCGAAATGACTTCTCCATGCATTTTATGCATTGGTAAAAGCACTATGATGAAAAGTGTGATATGTTTTCAGGTATCTCCTATAC